>NW_028221436.1:3679400-3723228 GCF_014529385.1 Adiantum capillus-veneris
AAATTTCTATAGCATGATTTCATGCTTCAAGGCTCATGTGTTAAGTGCTATTCATGCAGTTGATGCAAATAGCAAACCAAGGAGACCAACTGGCAACAATATGAGCCCGGATCACACTGCCTTGATTGACATCAACATTAGTATTATCTATGGTGTTTTCTAGTTTATGATTTGTATGGGAAGTCGTGTGACCATGGTGTTTGGCTGCCACTTTTTTGGTATGATTGAAGACATCGTTGGTGTTGATCATCCTTATCAATGCAATCATGATTTCATATTTATTATGCTATGTTTTTTTGCGTATGTAATTTCTTCTTCCCGTGAGCATTGGACTACTGCACGGAAGCAAGTATGGAATGAGAATTTTTTTGTTTGAATTTTCATGCCCTTATGCTGCTGAAATTTTGATTGCTTGTCAATATAATCATGCTTTTTGATCATTTGCAAACGTAATCATGGTTTCATGTATACAAAGCTTAATGAAAGTTAGGCAAGCTTTCACAGAAGAAATTATGGAATGGAGATTTTTTTTGTTTGCGTTTTCACATCGTTATGCTGCCGAAATTTTGATAGCTTGTCAATATTTCTTTACGCAGTCGGTCTAAAAGACCATATTAGGTATTATGGTAGAAATCCCGCATTATGGGAATCTCCAATTGACCAAATTCATGTAATTTGTGAATTTCCAACTTGAAGTGGGAAAAAAGAAGACAAACTTGTTGATAAGATAGAGTGAAAATCTTATTGGATTGTGGTGTTGACAAACACCAAAAGTCAAGAGGATGAACAAAACATGAATTTGAAAAAACTCTCCTAATTTAAAAAAATAAAGAAAGGTTGATACAGCTAGAGATCTTGTTTACAAAATTGACTCTAATAGTCACAATAGAAGCTCCGCATAATCTACTCCAAATTTGATGCCATATCCAAATTTTGATCCAAGCATGGTTGATGTGCATGAGCAAGACTTGCTTTAGCTTTTAGAGCATGCCTTTCTAAAATCTTAATTCTAGAAAATGGTCCTTCTTTGCTGGGTCTCCATGACCAAATAATTGCATCTATCATTTCCAACACTTGTGGGTCCTTGCAGTTGATAGCCCAAAAACCCTTCCAGCAATTAGTGTAAGCTTGAGTATCCGTCATCCCACTCTTTCTTGCACAAGGTGCCCAATATTGAATCAAATTTTTTTGTGGTTTGGTGATGTAGGCTCGTGATCAATGTCTGATAAAGCCATTGCGAGCCAAACGGATAGATTTCCATGTCACTTGGAGCTAGCATAACAAAGTCACCTTGGTGCACATCAGACATTCGGTCAAACTCTTCCTTGGTCTATCTCGTTGAGGACCACAAAAATAATCATTGAAATCTTCAAGGCCTAGGAATATTTTTGCTCCTTGTTGTAAGCTCGTTGTAGTGGATTGTAGATGACAAGAGTCCTGAGTTGTTGGCCATAAATTTTCATACAAGCCTCCCTCTGATATGGTTGCTTTTCCAAGCTCGTCAATCACCTTACTCAATAATCTATCACAGGTCTATAATACCGTGGCACATTTGAACCATTCCCTAGATTTTGCCAAAACTTAATATAGTTCTTCAACCCTAAAATCACTTCTTCGTGAGCCTTGACATATTCTACCATTGGCACCAAAGGTGGATCTCCATGTGGCAACATTGGATTGCCTTCTATGTCTGTTTTCCAAAGGTGAATGCTTCCACTCCAACTTGATACACCCACATGTGCCTTATACTGCATCATTGGTGTCTCATCTTGCATAGAAAACCTAAATTGAAGTGGTTTGGAATGTCCAACAAGTATGTCTTGTCCATCACAAAGATAACCATCACAATATTGCTTGAAATCGGGGACCTTTTCAAGCAAAAATGGGGCGGAGATGAAGATGAACTATTTTGTAATGTATCCATCAAGTGTGGCAAAGTATATAATTGTGTAACTCTCAATTTTTCTAAAAACTTACTAAACATGGCATCTATGTCCTCATGTGTATGCCCAACCATCAAAAATCTAGTTGGATGGTTTTGAAAACACCCTTTGAAACAAGCATTGACAAATAGGCAAATAAGTATCAATTTTTGTTTTCCCCTGCACAATTATCCAATTGTAGTAACAAGTTCTCTGGCAGCTTGCAAAATGTTGATCCCAATTCCGCTTCTATAGATTTTGATGGTTGCACGATGGGCTCTTTTTCATCACTCAAGTTGTGGTGGTCTAAAGCATCCCTTGAGCTCAAAGCATGTAGTAGAGAGATACTACTCCTTGGTAGTCCATTTGTTTCCAGATCACCAAGGATGCTTATCTATCCTCTCTAAGTTATGTAAACAATTAGAAATTGAGCCAATTGTAAGATTTGGATCAGCTGGCCACAAACCATTCAAGACAAAGTGACCATAATGACCTTCTCCATGTCCATGAGTGATCATACCTATTAAAGCCACCTGCAAATTGTATCCTGGATCCACACCCTTAGGAACAATGCATAATCTAGGAATGGCAGTCAGTCTTCTTTTGATCCATATTATCATGGATTATACAAACATACTTTTGTGGTTGAGTTTCTGAATATGTGTGCCATGCATAATATAAGTGCCTACAAATCTTCTGTTGTTCCATGTGAACTTCTATTTCTCTCAAGAGAAGAGCTCTCTCTTCAAGAGAAGGTTCAGCTTCTAGCCTTGCATTGTTTGAACTACAAACATTGAACTTAGAGAACTCACGTGTCTTTGTTAAAGTGACATGTGGATACTCCTTGTTCCAAATTCTACAAAAAGAAGATTGAGATCACTTCTTCTCATAGCCCATTTGGTCCAGTGTTGTGTTGATTTCGCTTAAAATGTCAACTTGTTTGTACATTGATGGAATCACTAATTGAGTCTCTCTTGAGCCATCTAGTAGTATTATGCTTCTATATTTAGGCATCTTGATCTCAGACTTGTTATCCACAAATTCATTTAATAGTGCTCTCGCTAAACTAGTATATTGAAGTCCTCTTCTCAATGTACATGTGTTACCATGCAAATATTGGTGCGCACCGTTTTCAAAATTTTCCTTGTAGCGGTCAAATGATGTCTTTGGTATTCCATGTAGCTCATACCATGCTCTGCAGCAAAACAATAGAGCCATTTATCTTGAATTGGTATCGCATCTCTCATCTTTCTGATAGCATATAGATTGAACATCATATACATAATTTGTGCGTTCTTTTTGAGACTCTCCCCAAAATTATTGCCGTAATCTTGCCACCAAATCACGATCTACAAACTGATAGCATTTTTTTCCACAACAATCAATGCATGAAACCCTTTGAATTGACTGAGCTGAAAGATAAAAAGTAGAAGTTGGTGTTGCTTGCACGTTTTGAGTCCTGTTGATGAAACTGTATCGTCTCTTCCATAGCAAAGGGGCATCAACACTACCATCAAGTTTTTTCCCATCATTGTCATCATTAGGTACATCCTCACGTCTAGTATGCATCCCATCAAAACAGGAACAAAGCATTGTAGTGGGCTCCCATCCAACATGGTTGTCTGTTGGATGGGCCATTTTAGCAAAGTAATGCTTCCCACTTCAGGCATTTTCTCACTGATTTCATTTTCCCTTTCAATACCTACACCCACAAAGTCATCACCAAGTATTGAAAATTGACATAATCATGTGGAAATACATACAAGATGGTCCCTTCATTCACAGTGTGCATGATTGTGTCGTCCTTTAAAAGGACCCTTTGATTTTTCCAAGATTCGCGTATTGACATTTCAAACCCTGGGCTTGTAATAGGTATTGCATCTATAACTAGAGGATCAAGATGATCCCCTTCATCAACATTGTAGCTTTTATTTGTGTAAATTACGTTGTCATTCATTATGAATTTCTGCAAAAGAAGCTTAGTCCATCGAACAACACTCCATAATGAGCTTTGGAGAGATGTAGTATCCATTGTAGAAAAAGGGAGGACCACATCCTTCAAACATTCCTCCACTAGTATAGATACATTTCCTTGCCCTATCTTTGTACCACCACAAGTGGAATCGATCTCTGTTCTACACACACAACCAATACCAACAATTTCATTATCAAGTACCATATGCACTTTCTCCCTAGATTCAAAGTCCATCCTGTAAGTTGAAAAGAAACACCTTGTTAATTTCATATTTATAGATAAATTCTCTTTGACAAAAGATGTATAAGTTACATTACTCATTACACAAGGGTTGTGAATACTATAACTCTATAGAAATTGCTATATTAGATCATAGCTTGGACAAGTGGTGGACCTAGTTGTAATGGCCCAGTCATAGTGGAGTGTGAAATGAGGGATGTGATGGTGCTTTGACAACAGAATTGGAAAGATGGACTGCATGTGTCTGAAAGAGGACCTCCAAGAATAGGAAAAGACATCACTTTTATGATATGTTGGATACTCAAGGGGGTCACTATTTATATATTGTGTGTATCACGTGCATTCAAGGACTATTTTTAAAACTCCTTATTTGTGAGTTTTCTACAAAAAATACAGCCTTTCGCTATCAATCTATAAAAACAAATTCCATATCCATTTTATTGTACCATTTTGTATGTGAAAATGTGAGAAAAATATAAATTTAATCACCCCTTCTATTGCACTCCCATGATAGTCACATAATTACTAAGTGATCCCCCCCCCCCCCCCCCCCCCCCCCGCCCCCCCCCCTTCCTCCCCGAGGTTGTATAGCACATCAAAAATAGGAGGAGGAGATTGTTTTGGGGATACTCATTGGTAGTTTTGGGTGTTCTTAGAAAGGAGAGAAGAACAATAGCTTGTGGAAGAAGAAGAGGATAAGAAGACCCTCTCTCTGCTTTCTCAAATTTGTGCTTTATGGCAAAGATTGCTT
Source organism: Adiantum capillus-veneris (assembly GCF_014529385.1). Classification (NCBI taxonomy): domain Eukaryota; kingdom Viridiplantae; phylum Streptophyta; class Polypodiopsida; order Polypodiales; family Pteridaceae; genus Adiantum; species Adiantum capillus-veneris. The sequence continues at coordinate 3,684,289 of NW_028221436.1, forward strand.
CTAGCTTATTGTGCATCTTTTGCATGGCAAAGATTGCTTCTTTTATTATATCATTTTTATTTCATTATGAATTAATTATTTTTTTTTTATTTTTATATAATCTGATTGTATTATCATTAGTCGAGCTGTACAGGGCTAGCACTAATCTCTGCTAGCTTGGGGTTTATAAAATCATTAATATCAAATCAAATTGGATACTATTGGATGTCTATTGTTCTCAATTCTTTTTACTTCTCTCTAACTTGCATTAATTCTCTAATATTTAGCTACAATTAGCACTTAAACAACTAATTCTATAGTCTATTCTCTATGTTTAAACCTAGGCTAAGCTCTACTCTTAGCTAGAGGCCAGCACCTACCTAGTCTCCCCTGGAGAATGACACTCCCACCAGCTGTTTTTTGTGAACCGGACATGAAACAGACCAGGGTGACTAGACTTATCTATGTCGACAAACACTTAGGATAATAGAATGCATCAAGTTTTGCAATATTGTTTTACAATTCTATAGTAACAACATCACCATCATCAACAATTGATTAATCAAAGTACATTACAAGAAATGGAGTCAAAAGTTCAAAAGGCAATTCAAGTGGTAACATATAAATTGGGTTGATTTGTTGGGCATGATGTGTCCAAATCTTGTAAAATTTATGAATGAGCAATGTAGGATAAAGGGGCAAAAGAACAAGTGGCAATTGAGAAAATCTCCTTTATCATGGTGCTAGAATTATGGAGCTGCACATGGAAACACTTGGATAGATTCCAAGAAAGCTCTAGAAGGGGATTATCTCATTGAAGATTAAAAATAGCTAACAAATCAAGGCATAAACTCGGCATAAAATGGGGTCAACAATGGAACAAGGGCATATTTGCACTATACTTGCTAAGGGAATTTGTGAAGAGTTTTGATCAGTTGTTGACAATCGAACAGCGATCACTTACCCTAGAGAAAGTGGAGCTTTTTGTTTGAGCTACTCATTAAAAACTACAAAAGATCTTGATGAATCTTCTTGAGCATCTGTAGATGAGGTAGGGTTGAAATCAAAATAGAAGGAGGTAATTAGAGCGATTAATATGATTGTTAAGATGCAAAAGTAGGTTGAAAATTTTATTGTTTCTAGTATAGGTGTTGATGTAATCACTAAAGAGTCACACGTGTGACCAAAAGAAAAGGGTTTAAAAGTGGAGGAGCCAATTCTTGATGAGATTATTGAGGACATACAATAATTGAACCTTAAAATAAAAAATCTATCAGATTTGATGATATGAGATCCATAATAGGATATTGAGATTATTTATTGCATTTGTGTGTGTGATAGTTTGTCTGCACTTGAAGCCAATTCTAATCCTAGAAATGTTCAAATAGCTTTACTAAGGTTATCTCTCCACATAGTAAAGGCCTTTTGCAAAGAAAACCCTTGGCAAACTGTTGGAAACATTCTACATGTGAAGTAGGGCCAAGTGGTTTGATAGCTGAAGAGAAGGGAAAGACAAAGGTGGTAAGTATAGTCCATTTGGAGAAGAACAAGGATGATTCAGGAGCTGTGGTCATGCCTATAGGTAAGAGGGTTAGAAGAGATCATGACATGAGTGATGCAAGTCCCAGCCATAAAAGAGGGAAACATGTTGAAACAGGTCAAGTAAAGAGAAGAAGAAGAGAAAACCCAAGAAACATTACAATGCATCTTATTTTCCCTTGAAGAAGGGAAACCAAACATAGATAACATTTTGTAAGGGATCTAGAGAGAGAAATAGTGAGGATATTTAATAGGACACATGTGGCAAAGCATATGTCTGTGAGCAGGGTTCCCTTAAAACTTTTTTATGATCAGAGAGGAAAAGGGCCATGCTTGAAGCCCTTTTGTTTTCTGGTCAAAATTTGAAGGACATGCTGTGTGTGTGTGTGTGTGTGTGTGTGTGTGTGTGTGTGTGTGTGTGTGTGTGTGTGTGTGTGTGTGTGTGTGTTGCCCTTCCCCATCCCAAAGGAGAGATCCATCTGGAATTTAATAAATTAGCTTGTGTGTGTGTAGCTATTTAAATTAAAATTAATTCAACACCAATGAACAAGATGTTCAAAAAGACGATTGGCTATAGATGTCTAGGCAAAGATAAGTACAAAAACAACTCAGTCTTTGATTTATAATTGTATAACATAATAAGAATGAAGTATCATTCCAAATGAATTTGTACAAAGGTATCAGAACTATCCCAATTGAATCATCAAGTGTTTTCAAAGTGGGACTGTAGCAAGCTAAACCTCTTTAAGCCAAGATAGGGTTGTCACTTGCAGCCATATAGTCAACACAACAAATATGTTAGACTTGGCTACGTATGTCAAGCTTCAAAGAACCTATCAGTTGTTATCCATGTCCAACTTAAAAATTATTAGGCTAGCTACTATCCTGTATATTTAAAGTAGATAATATCTCAAGTTTTTCTTCATTCAAAGTAAATCTACCACAATTGCTTTATATAATAGTTCTTCTTTATAACAATTGTTTACTTGTGAAATGAAGTCGTCTGCACCATATCATTCGAAGTATTCTTTTAGCAAAACATTGTATGAAAAAACAATCAAAGTATTTTGATAGTTTTATTTCCGAAGCTCAGTGAGCAGGCCCGAAGTACATTTGTCCAGTTTGAAGAATTCCAACCTATTTAGTGCTGAGGTATAAACTCAATATTTTATTTCTGCTAGACCAAGTGACCAGATCTGTCTAGATTTATAAAAGATATTTTCTCAAAAATTTCAAAAACTTCAACTACTCAGTGTACCAAAACTAGGTAGTAAAGTGCCACCAAAAAGATGAGCTAGTTGTAAAAAGCTTCGGATTTAAGCTAGATATCCAAGACCCGAAAAGGCCAACCAGTAATTAGTAGTCAAGGAGTAGGTAGAGAAAACCAATAACCCCACCTTAGTATAGAGATACCCAAAAAAAGGCCAACCAGTACTAAGCAGTCAAGGTGTAAGTAAATCAAAGCAAACCGGCACCCCCTTTATTGTATTTTTAGATTTTTCAAACCTGGACCATATTAAAGGTATTAATCCAATGATCTATGGCATGTTTTAGATTTTTCACCTCAAGGCAACCAAGACAAATTCCAGCAAGGTGAGCACAAAAAAGTGAGAGGATCTTGCAAAGAAACAACTCAGAGAAGTATTAGCCAAAGCTAGAGAAGTGCCAGCCAGAGCTGGCCAACCAGATGTAGTAAAAAGAGAACCAGTTTTAAGCTAATAATCTAAGTTGAAGGTTGGTGTTTTGTCAATGCAAGTAGCCTCCCCCATACCATACCATACACAGGTAGTAGAGCAAGAAAAGGCCAGATCAGAATTTAAGCCAACGCTTTTTTTTTTGAGAAAACCAAATTATGTATGAAGCCAACCATGTTTTAATCCTGCTAAACCATAGAGACCAGGTAAGCAGAGCTCCCTGGAATATATAAGAAATGTTCTCAGATTTTCCATGATAAGTTTCCATGAATCTCCTCGTAACCCACTAGAATATGAACCATCACATAATATTTTAGAGTATCAACCAGTGATCAGGCATCCAGGCAACAAGCAGAAGGTTCCATTTATTATAAAACAAAGCAAACAATAAAAACCAGAATATATTTTATGGTAGTATCATCACTAGATGAAGTGGAATATGTATGTAAAAAACCTGGTCTAAGCCAGATATTCAAGCAATAGGTGAATGTTAGATGTTTTGTAACCAGTAATTCAGATTTTGGTAGCATAATAAAAAATGCCACCAATCTTACCATAAGTATCAATTTTAATGCAAAAAAACATTAATTTTTCACAAGTTTCCATGATAAATTTCCATGAATCTCCTCATATCCTACCAGAATATAAACCATCACAAAATAATTCAGAGTATCAACTAGTGATCAGCACAGTTAGATCAGTTTCCCCATGTTACCATAGTATACCACTTTTAGGTAACAACCTGATCAGTAACCATAGAATTGATGCCACTTTTTTGTCAAGTAACAAAAACCTAGAGTGAGTAAGTATGTAAACAGTACCAGGCAGGAAGCAAAAAGAAACCATCTGTTGATGTGTAATTAACAATGCCAGGGTTATCAAACCTTGATTAGTGGTAAAAAAAGTCAGTGAAGTAAACAAGCAAGGTACCTATTAAGGAGTTTGAAAAAACCTTTAAAGTGGAAGCCATCCAAATCATCAACATAGTGGTAGCGGACTGCAGATCCAAGCACCCCTCAGTAATAATGAGACAAACCCAAGGCTAAGTGAAGGGAAGAACCCCTCACCTTTATATAGGGTTAGTGATTGTGTGTATGTCCGCAATTGTTACCCAATATTTATGCCAGGTATGGCCGCCCTTTCCGAGTTCTTCGTTGTGTACAATCCACTTCGGGATCATGGGCGGTCCCTACAGCTATTGTGAAAAGGTACAGCTACAAGACTTGTATGGCCGCCATCATCATCAAAGAGGGAAGACGATCAGTTGCGACACAGATTTCCTAGCAGTGCATTAAGCGAGGAGGCACGATACAGGAAAAGAGTAAGAACCACAAGGGGTTTTACCTTCCAAGTGTTATTACAAGAGTCTATTCCCATGGGGAAAGTTTATTAGAGGTACCAATCTACCCAAAACAACATAGTTTTGCTTTCGCCATAGTGTTTCTTCATGGCAAGAGATGGCAATAATTATTATGCAAAGCCTAAGGTAGACACACATAAGGCAACAACTCAAAGCCATAGTGTTTATTCATAGCAGGAGATGGCAATAATTATTATGCAAAGCCTAAGGTAGACACACATAAGGCAACAACTCAAATCAAGTATGAGAAAAAAGGTTGGATGTCATATTTTGCAGCCAGATTTGTGCCCATCAAAAAGTGTTTCCTCAAACCATGGTTGCACAATCATGTCCATATTTTTGCCATATGATCACGAATGAGCCCTTTAGCAAAAATATGGCCATTATGAAGCCAGACAACTTTTAATGGCCCTTGTTAAACTTTATAGGGGTAGGGTATGTACCATATCATCCACATGTTCCAAGTTGAATGGACATCGGATCACATCTCATCACATACAGTGGCCATTTTTTACCAAAGGAGCCCCAATAGTTAAAATCTAGTGTTTGTGCAATACTGTACCAACAGGATGGTTTCATAAGACCATGAAACATTAGAGGAATAGGATATGCACCATATCCCCTACCTTTGCAAAGTTTCATGGCCATCGTAAACAATGGCCATATTTTGGTTGTATGATCAAAACATGAACTCTCCAGCAATATAGTCAAAATCTAGCCATTGTGCAACCCTTCACTCACAAGAATATTTTAGAAGGCTATGAAACTTTGTAAGGGTAGGTTATGCACCATATCCTTCACTTCTACAAAGTATCATGGCCATCAAAAACCGTCTCGTTGCGTCATTGTTTCACAATGGCCATATTTTTGCTAAATGTAATACGGTCAAGTTTCCTGGCCATCAAAACTATCTTGTCAATCCATGGTTGTTCAATGATACCATAGATTTTCCAAACGGTCACAAATGAGTCATTTAGCAAAAATATAACCATTATACAGCTTTGGACCAATGAGATAGTTTAAGAAGGCCATAAAATTTTTCAAGGGTAGGGTATGCACCATAGCCCCCACCCTTGCAAGAATATGGCCATAAACCTTTGCATGGGTGGGGGATATGGCTCATTTCCTACCCTTGCAATTTCATGTCCTTCCAAAACCATCTCGTCTAAACGCTACACAGTGGAAATTTTATTTGAAGGGATAGTTTACAGCTTCCCTAATACACATAGCTAGTAAAGAGTGAGGGAGGAGATAAGAGCAAGGGCAAAGAACAAAATGAGAGAGAGTGAGGTTAGAAAGCCTTTATAAGATTTACAATATGTTCACACACGCTTGGCCGCCCACGTTTGGGCTGACCCTACATTATGGCTTCTCTACAAGACATAGCTAGGAAAGAGTGAGGGAGGAGATAAGAACAAGGGCAAAGAACAAAATGAAAGAGAGTTTTTCATTAGGTTAGAAAGCCTTTATAAGCTTTACAATATGTTCACACACTCTTGGCCACCAAAGTTTAAACTAACCCTAACAAACGTACCCTTTAGCCAAGCTTGGCATCATCATGATCATCATGTGTCCCCTTGTACTAAGCTCTACACTCTCATGACACCACAGGTTTTTGGTATACTCACCAACCATGAGTTTTAAGTTTCCTCACAACCTGGTGCTACTACCAAGCAGCCAGCATGCGGGGTTTTTGGTTTATTCCCAACGTCATTTACATCTGGGAAGATCTTACCTCCACCCACATCTCTTGTTGGGGTAGTGTCTAATCCTGTCACAATCATAAAAGGATTTGTTGATTGGAGCGTCGTTAAAAAAATACAAAGATATATAGAGGGTTCATTGCTTGCCATGAGATCATGTGAATTATTTCTTAAATAAAAGGCCATTTTTCATTTTTTTAAAATAAAGCAGGATTATTAGCCTCATGCTTTCATCTTCCAGCTTACGAGTGTTCAAACTTCAGAGAAGGGTCGCCTGACGTCTCAATGGCATTTGGACAGGGCATTGTCATCACAAGCGACAACACCCCTCTCATGTCTAACTAGAGACATTGAATTAGATGTGAGGCTTTCTACAATTGATGGTCGAGCGATGGTGTGTCTTGTAGGTGATGAGATGGCACCAATTTGGTAGCACCAAAAGGTTGCAACCAGATGCAAGTGATTGAACGAGCATGGGCGTGAGGCATGATGGGGTGTAGCCTGTGTGTGTGTGTGTGTGTGTGTGTGTGTGTGTGTGTGTGTGTGTGTGTGTTGTGTGTGTTGCACACATACTCATACTTCCCCAAAGCATGGATCTGACAACCACGGTCCAAAATCGAGTACAACAAGTCCTATTTGAAGAGAAAATGTTTCCTTTGCAATTTTGCTTATCTGTGAGCTGCTCGATTTTGATGAGCCAATGTGTGTGTTGGATACACACTTCTCCTTAGTTTTGCACCAGTACTACCTACTCCATTTTGGGAATGTAGCTCGCTTGCAAAGATTTTCTATGTTGCTCAATTGTAAGAAGTCTCGCTAGCGCTACCTAGCCATGGCCTTGATGCCATCGTTTTTGTGAAAGAACTTTTACCCTTGCTGATGGGGGTTGTCTTGGCAAAGTGTGCGTGTGAGGAATGCATGCAACTTTGCAAGGGAGGGGAGAAGAGAAATGGGGGAAGGGGATGAAGAACACAGAGTTTGGGTTAGTGGAGAGGAAATTGAGAGAAGTCAACTCTCTCACTTTCTCTCCCTATATTAATTAGGAAAAAGTAAGAGTAAGGGTGGTTTCCCACGGCCACCTGGCCTATATCCCAACAACCTCCCACTTGAAGGTCATGGTGGCCAATAGTAGCATCAATATAGTTAGTATATACAAAGGTGATGAAGCATCACCTAGGATTCATCCTACACCCACAAGTTCTATAGAATGTGTAAATTGCTCCGAGGCTAGGCTCTTTGTGAGAGAATCTGTGTGGGGTTGTTGTTAGTGTGAACTTTGACAAGCTCAATGTGCTTGCCAGCCAATGCATCTCGTACGACATGGTATTTGACCTCTATGTGTTTTGACTTTGAGTGAAACACCGGATTCTTTGCCAAAGCATTGGCACTCTAACTATCACAATGTAGTAGTGGAACCTCATGAATGCCCAAATCTCCCACTAGACGAGCTAACCATATGGCTTCCTTGCTTGCATCAGGTGCAGCAACATATTCTGCCTCAGTGGTAGATGAAAACATGCAGTCTTGGAGACACAATCTCCAAGAGATATCTGATCCAGCAAACATGAACACATATCCAGATGTGGATCTTCACACAACCCGCATAATCCGCATTCATGTAAACTACAATAGATGTATCGTTGTTTCCAAAGCGTAAACACTTGCTAGTTGTACCCTTCAAGTATCTAAGGATTTTCTTCACTGCTTCCCAATGCTTCTTGCAAGGGTTTTTCATGTACCTACGAGCCACTCCCACTACATGTGCAATGTCTGGTCTTGTGGCTACCATAGCAACTATCTTGGGAGAATCTTCCTTCCTAAGTTTTGAGCATGCTTGCATTGGGGTACTCAGTGACTACCCCCCCTGCATAGTAAAACATTGCAAGACTTTGTCGATGTACTTTCTTGAGATAATTCAAGAATTCCACGTTGCCTGTCTCTCTTGATGCGAAATTGATTGGCATTTCCCAAATCTTTCATGGAAAATTGAGTGCTTAGCATCCTTTTCAACTGATTGATCTCATCAATTGATTTCGCTACGAAAAGTATATCATCTACATACAAGATCAAGATGATTAAAGAACCATCGTTCAACCTCTTTGTGTATAAGCAGTGATCCTCTTGACTTCTTATGTAACCCTGAGACTGCATGAATTTGTCAAATTTTTTATACCACTGCCTTGAACCTTGCTTGAGTCCATAGAGTGTCGTTTTAAGTCTACAAACCGATTCTACCCTCGTTAGCTTTTGGGTTTCACATATGAAACCCTTTGGTTGTTTCATGTAGACATCTTCATCTAGATCCCCGTGAAAAATGATGTGTTCATGTCCATTTGGACAAGTTCCATGTCCTGGATAGCAACCAAGCCAAGCACAGTGCGAAGTGTAGTCACCTTGAGTATTGGAGAGAAAATCTCATCAAAATTCACACTTTTTTGATGCCTCAAACCCTTGGCAACTAGACGAGCCTTGTACCTAGGCTCGGGATCTTTTGTTGTATACTTATTCTTGTATACCCACTTGCAAGGTAAAGCATTTTTACCTTTTGGTACTTCAACAAAATCACATGTCTCATTAGCCACAATAGAATTGTAGTTTGATTGCATAGCCTACTCCCACTTAACGCTATCATCCATTTATATAGCTTCTTTGTAGCAGGTTGGATCTCCACAGTCAGTGACAAAATGTGGTGTATACCAGGCTCAAATCACTCGGGCACACTTGATACTCTTACAGACTGACTGTTGGAATCTGCTTTGTCTAGAGCAGTAGTAGTATCTTGCACTTGAGGATTAGGTGCAACACTACTGAACTGAGTTAGTTCGGAGGGTACATCCTCAAAACAAACACGTCTGTACTCAGCTTCTTTAATGGACTTATTGTGCATTTTTGATTCATTGAAAATCGTGTGTGAGCTACGAATGACTTTGCGGGATTCTGGGTGCCAAAGATGATAGCCCGTCTCTTCATTTGCACCATAGACAATAAAAATGCATTTGTGTGACGTGGGATCTAACTTGCGAAGCCCACCCGATGTTATCAAGGTTAGATGCAATGACCAAGTGTGTGTGTGTGTGGCAAAACCCACAAAAGGCAACAACTCAAAAACAAGTTTGAGTGTAACTGGTTAGATGCCATATTTTGTAGCCAGATATAGTGATTCGGGACACAACCAAAGTCCCCCCAGATGCTATCAGGGTTAGATGTTGAGATGTTGTGACCAAGTGTGTGTGTGTGTGTGTGTGTTTAAGTATGAAAATCCCCTCATAATTGAACCATACTTAGAAAATTGTATTAAATAATATATTAAATAACAATATTTTAAAACAAGATGTCATAAGCCTCAATTATCTTTTCATATACACCAATACAACATTCTGTATCTAATAGATAATACAGTCATTTATATCAAAAATTTGATCTTTGATCATTACAATTTGATATCTTAGTGGTGTATCTCTGTGTGTCCACCCTTTGCGTGAGCTTCCACTACATCTACATAGAGAAGGATCCAGCTATAATATTGGACGATCTTCTGTTATTGCTGCAGTTGTCGTTGTAATCCCAAGGAAAGAATCTCTTACCTATCACCATCCAAGAAACACAAGCTTGTCAGAACTAGCATTACTTGGGAAGACAGGTGTAAACGACTCCCTCCCCTTGTTATTGGTGTCAAAAATTACAACAAAAACTAACACCATAACAAAGATCAAATTTTAAGTTTGAAGAGTGAGCCATTTATTTATGATAATGTTTCCATAATTTAATTCCAAAAAAAAATCGGACATCACCTCCTTTGTAAAATGGATCAATTCTCAAAAGTCCAGTCGACTGCCATTTCATCCAAGATCCCCACTTGAGGATTAAAGCTCTTTTAACATTTATTGAACTAATTTCAAAGTAAACATTTGTTTCAAAAAGTATGCATTTCCTCACCAAGAAGGGATAGCATCAAAAAGTACTTTATAATTGTGAATTCAACACTATATACTTACCTTCCTCAAAAGTGAGTTTTAGCTTATAAAGATAGAAGTACATGTCTATAGGACCATTTTCAGAATGATCTCTATGTGATGAAAGAGAGGTACATCTGAAAAAAGTCAATCAAAGTTCTATTTATAAAATGGATCATTTTCAAACTAACCACATCTCTCTTTGAGAGATACGTCACCTACGGATTTTGTAGAATCAACCACACACATAAAGAGATACTATTTGGTATCTTATATGCCAATGATAGCATGCCATTACAAACTTTCCACATCATAAAGCTAGCAGTATGTCCAATTTCCCATTCTCAAATGTACAAAATTTCATGAAAATAAATTGAATGTTCAGTCTTAACAAATTTTTCAGATCTTGAGTCATCCTTATGAGAGTTTACAGTCTCACAACCAATCGTCTTCCATTCTAAAATCATTCCCATGACCTATAAATGTTTAGTTCATACATGTATTGATACATATGTTATCGAGTCAACCACAACCTGTGGCTATCAAAAAAAAAACCCATATGAGAAACATATAGCATCCTATGAGCATACTACCAAAGTATTAGCAGTAAGCGTGTCCATGTGTGCTTATGGATTGCATGTTTATGTGTCATATCAACCAAAAGTTGATACTAAAAAAAAACAGTTTTTATTCATGTCCGAAAGGCCTGCAATTCATGTGTCATATCAACCTAAATCTGATACGCAACCATCACGTACCAACCCTGGAAAAAAGTACTTCAATATGACAAACTTAACCATTAACCATGAGAATTACTGTATTAAAACAACCAATATTTGTATCATGTATCTGTGTGTGTGTGTGTATGTGTGTGTGTGTGCTGTGTGTGTGTGCGTGTGTGTGTGTGTATCGAGTAGGTGCCAGGTCATCTACTTTTCATGTTGTTGCTCAAAGTCTGGCCGATTGCGGATTCTATCATGAGCTAACTATTGTATTTAGATCACAGTATGTTGATAATGCAGTGTATTAATAGCCCCAATTCATCGATTCACAAGGAACTACATTTCAAGAATATTTATTATTACCTGAGTTTTGCTCATTCAAATACCCATGTACTGAGTAGGTACGATGTACCTACCTAAAGACCAATATGTTGATTTTTTCACACAATCCTGTTGTCAAAGCATAGGTTAAGTACTTGTCCTACCCATAGGGAAGTTGGGCTATGTATTGAGAAATCAAATTTACCCCTAATGTAGCCAGAATCTTGATCCAATTATTAAATGACAACATGTGTAAGATAGAAAATTTATTGTCTGATGCAAGAGCTGAGTCATATATTAGTTGAGAGGCATCCAAACTGCTAATACATCTAAGCACAAGAGATGTGGCCACAGAGAGGGGCTTAGAGGTCAATTCCAATCCTTTTGAAAGAGCAAGGGTCTGCAATACATCCAAAAAGAGTTAAGTACGGTTATGACTACTTTTTGTAGTAGGTAATGCAATCTTTGGCCTTTCTAGCAAGGAAAGGTCGGATTCTAACTGCCAAGGCATCTCTTGGTCTATTGTTGTCGATCTATTGTACCCTAAAATACCGACCTTTACACTATGCTGTCGTGTATGACTTATACTACAACCAACAATGATAATGAGTGGCCATCATACAAAGACTATCTATTGGTAAAGACATCAATCACTAACACTCTATTGGTAATAGGGGGGCCTACCCCTCACTTATCCGCTTATGTAGCCTTTGAAAAAAAAAAACTCCCTTGCACTTATGTGGTATGGTAAACTTCCCATACTTGATCCCTTGGGATATCATGTGCATTCAATGATTTCTCTAAAAATCCTTATCTATAAACTTTTACCAAATAAAGAACAACCTTTTCCTATTCAATCTATATTATTTTTTTTCCAATTCCATTTTACATACCCGTTTGTATGTGAAAATGCGAGAAAAGATGAAGTTTTATAACCCTTTTGTCGCATTCATGTGATAATTACATAATTATTAAGTGAAACTCCCAAGGTAGATGGTGTGTATAAGTGTAGATAGAGAGTGGATGTATGATGAGCTATCAATCAAAAGTGGTATTGAGTGAGTTTTTGTACAGTAATCTATACATAGATTATTGATGGTAGTACTATCGATCGATAAAGTTATCAATCCATAGCACTATGTATTGATAAAGATATGAATCATTAACACTAGATTGGTAATAGGACACTTTTATGTCCTCCTAAGACACTTTTATATCAAGTTAACGGCTATAGAGACGCTTATAGTGATGCCCCTAGAAATTGTGTAGGTTCCCAATATAGAGAGACTAGTAGCGACACTGCATATCTCAAAATAGCAATGCTCGAGGGAATCTTTATAAGCGTCACTATATAGCGATGCTTATAGCGACACCCATAACGACTATGCAAGTTCCCTATACATCGACGTTGGTAGCAATGTTGCAAATCCCAAAATAGCGACGCTTATATCGACGCCCGAGGATAAAGAAACTTGGTGACAGGACATTGAATCAACCATATTGAACATTATACATCCATATTTTGGTGTATGGATGCCATGATAGAGATGGCCATAGCGAGCGAGTGTGCAAGTTCCCAATATAGCGATGTTGGTAGTGTTGTTGCAAATTCAAAAATAGCGATGCTCATAGATGCTCGAGGATAAAATATATTTGGTGGTAGGGCATTGAATCAACCATACTGAACGTAATTCATCTGAAGATTAAAATTTTTGGTGGTAGGGCATTGAATCAACCATATTGAACATAAAAATAAAAGTTATACCTAATGGCTCCAAAAAAAGGGCTTTCCTAACGGCTCTAATGGCTTGAAAACACTAGAGGAAAGTAATCACGAAGAAAAACACAAATGTATAAGGAGCATTCGACCATCTCTATTTATATGCACATGAAACGTCTTTTGACTTTCCACCTCTATGGTTTAAGGTTTCATTTGCTAAACTCACCCTTCACTTATGCACTCACAATGTTTTGAAATGATTTTTAATTTTTGGAGATGGGAGAGACCTAATATATCCAAAAAAATTAAAAGACAATATTCCTAATTCAAAGTTTCCCTCAACAACTACAAAAAGGATGTGTTAGTCTATAGTACATAGCAACCGGCAATGATGAGGCACGTAGATTTGCAAGAGAAGAGTATCAGTTGTTGCATACATTATTTGTGTGTGTGTGTGTGTGTGTGTGTGTGTGTGTGTATGTGTGTGTGTGTGTGTGTGTGTGTGTGTGTGTGTGTGAGAGAGAGAGAGAGAGAGAGAGAGAGAGGACACTTTAGGAGAAAAAAATGCAAAAGAAAAATAAAGGAGAAGAGGAACACAAATATACCAATGTGAAGTTGACTATCTCTTTATATGGACACAGAAGGTCTTTTGACTTTCCACCTTCATATGTCTTTTGACTTTCCACCCTCATCTGTCTTTTGACTTTCCACCTTCATCTGTGTTTTCATTTTCTAAACCTTCCCTTCACTTAGGCAAATAATATGTTTTAAAAGAATTTTTATTTTTCTGAGATTGGGGAGACTTAATACATCCAAAAATGAGATCTTGAACCATTGCACATTGAACAAGTTCACCTATGTAGTCTACCCTCAAACTTTTGTGTAGCATGCCGAAGTAAGTGAGTTCTGCTACCACAAGATCGACATTGGAGGACCATCGTTGACTTGATTGTTTGAGTTTATGACTCCACAATTTTGTGTAAAACGCTTTTTGTCAATCCGTTGTAACCTGACCTACTGGCCTTTACACTATGCTATTGTGTATGACTTATACTACAACCAACAACAATAATGAGTGGTCGTCATACAAAGACTATCTATTGGTAAAGATATCAATCATTAACACTATATTGGTAATAGAGGGGCCTACCCCTCATTTATCCACTTATGTAGCCTTCAAAAAAAAAACCCTCCCTTGCACTTATGTGGTATGGTAAATTTCCCATACTTGATCCCTTGGGATATCATGTGCAATGACTATCTCTAAAGCTCCTTATCTATAAAATTTTACCCAATAAAGGACATCTTTTCCCTATTCAATCTATATATATTTTTTCCAATTCCATTTTATGTACCCTTTTGTCTGTGAAAATGTGAAAAAAGATGAAGGTTTGTAACTCCTTTTGTGGCACTCACATGATAGTTACATAATTATTAAGTGACACTCCCAAGGTAGTTGGTGTGTGTAACTATAGATAGAGAGTGGATGTATGATGAGCTATCAATCAAAAGTGGTATTGAATGAGTTTTTGTACAATTATCTATACATAGATTATTGATTGATAGTATTGCCGATCGATAAAGTTATCGATTGATAGCGCTATGTATTGATAAAGATATCAATCATTAACACTAGATTGGTAGTAACATTACATTTTTATGTCCTAAGACACTTTTATATCCTATTGACCAAGCAGCTTTCCATTAGCATTATAAGAGATGCAAATTGATTTTTGGAATGCGCTATATCCACAAAGTTGAGTGTGCTAGAAAATACAAGTTGCTTTTGGATATTTTTCATAATTTTCCAATTTGACTATATTTATACATTACAGTACGTTTTTTGCTTGTGATGGCCTTAGCAACAAAAAATCATGAAGATATTTTTATCCCCGACGTCGCTAAGGCCGTCGCTTTAAGCGTCGAAACAATAACATCGCTATGGGCGTCTCTATAAGTGTCTCTATATAAGGACGCCTATAACGAGGCCCATAGTAATTGTGCAGGTTCCCCATATAGCAACACTGGTAGTGACACTTCATATCCCAAAATAGCAGCACGTACCCGAGGGCATATCCCAAAATAGCGATGTGTGATGCGTATAGAGATGCCTATAGGGATGCCCATAGTGACTGTGCAGGTTCCCAATATAGCAAGTCTGGTAGTGACATTGCAAATCCCAAATGCCTATAGAGATGCCCATAGCAACTGTGCAGGTTCCCAATATAGCGATGTTGGTAGCCATGTTGCAAATCCCAAAATAGTGATGCTTATAGCAACGCCCAAGGATTTAAAAATTGGTGGCAGGACATTGAATCAATCGTATTAAACATAATACATCCGGGGATAAAAAAATTTGGTGGCAGGACATTGAATCAAACATATTGCACATAAAAATAAAAGGTATACCTTATGGCTCTAAAAAAATTCAAAGGCTTTCCTAATAGATCTAGTTGCTTGAAAATGCTAGAGGAAAGAAAATTTAGAAGAAAAACACAAATGTATAAGGAGCATTCGACCACGTCTATTTATATGCACACAAAAAGTTTTTTGACTTTCCACCTCCATTTTTTTTTTCATTTCCTAAACTAACCCTTCACTTATGCACTTGCGACGGTTTGAAAGAATTTTTAATTTTTTGAGATTCGGGAGACCTAATACATCCAAAAATGAGAAGCAAATTTGACAAAAGTGAACAAAAGTGAATTGACAAAAGTGAACAAAAGTGAATTGACAAAAGCATAGCGTAATGAAAAAATCATGGGCAAAAAATCTTGAATACATTGATTGATTGTTAAGTTGGATCAAAATATACGAGTCGCAATACAATTGTCATTATGACAAAATGTAGAACTAAATTACATTGTTGTGAATCATACAAAATTGATGTATATACGTCATCTCCTAATACATGCTATATAGAAGTAAGACTAGTGCTAGCTAGGGCTAGTCTGACATCGGCTAATCTGACGTCTCATTGCATGTCAACGGCGTATCTGTCGGATTCTGCAAAAAAAAAGATAAGAATTTCTAAAAGTATAAACATGTAAATATAAAACAATCTAATAGCTTATTATTAAAAATATAATAATTTTTTGAGCATAAAGTTAAGTAATTTTATTGGGGGTCGAGAGCTCAAAACGTCCATAAGAGTGTTTAAGACCTTTTTGCTTGCATACTCACGCTCATGCGGTGTGAGGCCACGTCCAATCATCGACCACTATTCAGGACATACAAAGAAAATTTTATATTAAAATTTATGATTACAAATACCCAAAACTACTAAACCTAGAGAGCAATGCAATAACACTTACAAAGTTGGCCTAAAATGATGCCCATCCACCACTCCCAAGTGTGTGCAAGCTCCTTGCCTCTACACGTGCTCTGGCCACTCCCTTTGTTGCTTTCACTTGTCGGGAATCTCGTGCACTTCTTGCTTTGTAATCTTCCAATCTTCTCTAGTCGCGCTTCTCGCTCTGTAATCTTCCAATCTTCTTTAGTCACCCAAGCTGGACTCCTCCACCTATGCTTTATTGCTTTCTGTACTTTGGACCGCTTGTGCTTGCAGTACTTGCACATCCGCACACTCACTAAGTTTTCATTGAAGCGCTCTTTCCAATTTGCTACAAGAAACTCGTCATGCAGCATACTGAAGACTCTGTCTTTCAATTCATTGGGCACTTTACTCTAGGTATTTAATATGTAGTGTTGAAAAACTTGAGAGAATAGGCCACGCAAGCTCCAAATCACCTTATTGCCATCCTTGTCCAAGATCAAGTTGTTGTTGATGTCGATGGAGTATGGCAAGCCCTCTCACATGTTGCGACTGAACCTAGGTTTCATTGCAAGCGTCTCAATATGGGTCCCGAGTGGTATCTCGATAGGGATCGCGGTTGCAGGTGTCTACATGGGAGTCTAGCTTCAAAGTAGAGGAGTGTCGAGTGGGTGAGTCCCAAAGTTATGTGTAGCCAGGAGTGGCCGATGGTCGTGCAAAAGCGGGAGTAGAGGGTGATGCCATGTCCGGTGTGGGGGCGGGCAAGGAAGGGGGAGATAAGGAGACTTAACGACTATGAGGCGGTGTGGAAGCATCAATGGAGCCTCCTACACAGCACCTCCCTCCACCACACTAGAGCGTTGGTGCCTAGAGGAGTGTGAAGTCCGTTTAGTTGACACCAAGCTCTGGGAGTGTCTTAATCGCTTTGAAGAAGATGGAGACTCCGAAGGAGTGGAAGATGTGCATGTGAGTCAACGCCAAGGTGAATATCGTACCACCTCCTCTGCTCAGAGTCCAAGGAAGTGTAAAACTCATCTCAATCCATACCTGCATTAGAAAAACACACATTTGAAGTTAAAACATGTTAATGATTAAAGGAGAAGGAAATTCAAAGCGGTTACAACTTGATTCACATTCAGAAGTTTTGTACAGAGACAAAAGGGGACAAAACTGCTCAAATATAATGTCTATGACAAAAGGGAACAAAATTACTCCGATACAATGTCTATGACTGTAAGAGGTCTCTCTATCATCCTCGCATAACTCAACATAAGTTCCTATGTCTATATAGAACTCCCTGTCTAAGAAATGTCCTATGTTTCATCTAGGAGGTCCTCTGCATGCATCCCTCTTTCAGAAGCAGTTTTGGGCTCGTCTGGCACTACATATGTGGTTTCTTGTTTGCTTTCCTCTCCGATCTCCTCCACCGATGCCAAGGTGACATGCAAATTGTAGCGCTTGTACTTACGTGCACTGCATGGGGCTACCTCTATAATATACCACCAGTCTGGCTGCGACTTCATAGAATGGAATATCACTTACAAGAGCAATGTATCTTCCATGAGTGGTCAAGGCACATAGGTCCTTTAAAGTCAAATGAGGAAACATGCTTGAGCAGACATCCTTTGCAGTTATTTTTCCAAGAAACCCTCTCGTAACTCATGATTCTCTGGAAGATGCACTCGATGACCTTCATAGATTTTCTTCTTGAGGTGAGGGTGCCCGACGTGCATTACTCCGGGGCCACATGTGATGCATACATTATAACCGCTTGTTTGAAGCCCTACACACATACACACGAAAACACTAAAGCCATGCACCTATACTCATGACAATAAACCCGGCCACAGGAGTTTGAGTCATTTGTGGACATTAGAAATGACTTTCCCACGAGTTGTTTGCACATGTGAGCTTGCAAAAAACTACATACCTAAACTTCACAAGCTACATGCAAGCTATATTCAACCTCACATGCACAAACAACTCGCGGATAAGCCATTTCTGATGTCCGAAGTGTTTTTGGGATGCAAAAGTATAGCGGACTTTAGAAACGACTTTCCCGCGAGTCGTTTGTGCATGTGAGCTTACAAACGACTACATACCTAAGCCTAACAAGCTACATGCAAGCTATTTGCAAGCTCACATGTGCAAACGGCTTGTGGACAAGCCGTGCCCAAAGTCCATAGCATTTTTGGGATGCAAAAACGTAGCAAACTTAAGAAACGACTTTCCCACGAGTCGTTTGCACATTTGAGCTTGCAAACGACTACATAGCTAAACCTAACAAGCTACATGCAAGCTATTTGCAAGCTCACATGTGCAAACGGATCGCTGACAAACCATTTTTTAAGTCCATGCTAAATTAAATATAACCATAAACGTAAACCTAAACTGAAACCTAAACATACATATACCTTGCAATGGCCTTTACATACATACCCTAAACATACATATACATAAACCGTACACATTTCCAAACACATAATCTCTTCTTGAGCACCGCACACATTTTACCCGAGCAGCAGCTACAGCCTTGCATTCATCACATGTTTTGAAAGGCTTTACATGGTGGGGGCAGCGAGCTCTCTTGCTGTGAAGAGATGTTGAGCAAGGAGCATAATAAAGAAGCTCTTCGTCAAAGCACACTAAAGCAACGAGAGCTTCAAAGCACTCTATAGTAGTGGGATCACTCTCGCATTGCACACAACACAAAACATTGGGTCCACTTGTAGCCAAACTCTTCACAACAGAGAAAAAGAAGAAAATGTGTGAAGATGGATGTGTGTTTGTGAGAGATAGAGAGAGAGAGAGAGAGAGAGAGAGAAAGAGAAAGACAGAGACTGCGTCCCATCTCATATAGTTGATCTTCTCTCTGACGCCTTGTCATTTCATCCTCTCTTTGAGTCATTTATATCATAGCCCGATCAGATTCTATTATACGATGAACGTTGAGGTGGCAGCTTTTGGACTCTTAGCCTGTGAGCTTAAAATCCTCAAAGCAAAAGCCGTGTCACACCGGGCCCTTGGGTCCGTGTTCACACACGTCTGCCCCAAGGTGTGCATATGAGATGGCAAAAAGCCAACCGGTTAGCTAAGGTCTCTCATATCTACCCCTTTCCTCTCTCTCTCTCTCTCTCTCTCTAATGTATAGAGAGGGTAGAGATAGATAGAGATTAAATCTTTGGTTACTACTTCTTCTTAGCCTTTGAAAAAATGCACTCAAGTAACTACGCCCGTGGTTTAGAATATTGTTTATTGCAAAGAGTAGTGGAGTGGGTTTAACAGTGCTAAATCCCTATCCCACTTACCTTATTGCAATGAACAACTCCAATCTCCAATCTTTCATAGATTAGAGGAGTGCATCTCTTCTTAGGTAGAGAAGAAAGAAACTTAGCTCTAATCACTAACTATCTATCTCTGCACTCTCTTTATAGAGAGGTAGAGAGGGGTAGGATGAGGGCAATATAGTAGAAAGAGAGCAATAGGAGATTTATCGATCTACTTCTATTGCTCTCTCTCTACTCCTATTGTCCTCTATCTATCTAATATATAGATAGAGAGAGAGGGTGAGGGTAGAGACTAGAGAGATAGGGTAGAGAGAGTAATAGGAGATTTATCTACTATTAGTCTCTCTATCCTCTCTCTCTCTCTACTCTCTACCCTCTCTCTCTACCTTCTCTCTCTATCTTCTATCTAATTTTAAACCCTAAACATAGTCCTAAATCTAAACCCTAGATTTAAACCCTGATCCTAAAGCTAAACTTAAATATAAAAACTAAATCATAAACCTAAACCTTAAATCTGAACCCTAAATCTAAACACTAATCCTAATCTTGGATTCAAACTCTAATCCTAAAGCTATATATATATATATATATATATATATATATATAATATATATATATATATATATATAAACCATAAACCTAAACTAAATCTAAACCCTAATCCTAACCTTAGATTTAAACCCTGAAATTAAATTTAAACCTTAATTCTAACCCTAGATT
The DNA here is from genome assembly GCF_014529385.1 of Adiantum capillus-veneris. NCBI lineage: Eukaryota > Viridiplantae > Streptophyta > Polypodiopsida > Polypodiales > Pteridaceae > Adiantum > Adiantum capillus-veneris. The sequence goes on from NW_028221436.1 coordinate 3,704,561, forward strand.
TAAATCTTGATCCTAAAGCTAGACCTAAAACTAAACCTACATTTCTCATATTCTCTCTCTCTCTCTCTCTCTCTCTCTCTCTGTGTGTGTGTGTGTGTGTGTGTGTGTGTGTGTGTGTGTGTGTGGGAGGGAGAAAGAAAATAAGGGAAGGGAACATGAGAAGAGAGAGGAGAGAGAGGGAGAATACCTAGCTCTCCCTCCTCTCCTCATATGTGTGTGTGTGTCTGTGTGTGGTGTGTGTTGTGAGAGAGAGAGAGAGAGAGAGAGGGAGGGAGGTGAGGGCATATACCTGTTTTTCGTCGACGTGTATCTGAGAGCGTCAAAACTCTGCACAGATCTAAGTTTTTATGCTCTTGGGTTATTCTTACCCGCAGAGTCAATGTGATATAGTGGACGCTATGAGTGTAGCTATAGGCATTGGTATATAGCGACGCCGCGAGTTTTGAGCGTCCCACAATGAGCATCGCTAAGCTTAAGCACCTCTGTAGTGTTAAAGTCATCTTTGTGAGGTTTGAAGTGCTATAATTATTTTTTGCTAGTTGCAAACATGAGTGAATGCTTAAAAGGAATAGTAGATGCCACCATTTAAGTTACATAGTAGATACAATAATTCGACCATGCTAATTTTTATTGACAAAACTTAAAACTTTTGAATTTTTTAGCAAGTTGGATATGACTTGGTTGCAAATTTTTTATTTGCACATGGGTTCCATATCACACGAACATTCTTCCTTGAGTTTTTTGGCACCTAATACCCCATATTACTTAATGTTTTTACTCGACTATTATTCATAAATATACAAATAATAGAAAATCCAATCTTTCGATTTCCTTATGCGAGTGAAATAAATGCAACCAATTCATCAATTTTTATGGAAAGTGAAGCTCATAGAATCTTTATTTGAAACCGGGTTAGTCCCTACCCGACAATCTAGCTGGACCACTTTTGAATTCCATTGCTGTCATGGTGGAAATGTTGTCTATAGTTTGCTGCAAAAACACAGGGAGGCCCATGAAATTGCTCAACAAGTGTCAATGAGTGGACAAAAAGCTAGACACTTTTTGAAGAAAGTTTCCCAAGGAAAGCCAAGTCGATATGATGCTCAAAGCAGCTCCAACCAGCAGGCAGGTAACCTTGGAGCTTTGGAAGGAGTTATGCAAAGCTACTACTGACAATTATTCAAATGGCGAGCTTGCAAACAAGCGCAAGCAAGTTGGGCCTATTTTGATAAAATGGTCAAGCTTATGAGCCTTAACAGCACAACAGAAGAACAACGACAATCATTTCAAGAAGCTTTGGCGGATTTTACCAAGGTCTTCACCCTTTCTTGGGGTGAAAATAACATCACACATTACATGGTAAGTCATTCATGTGTATTCATTACAAGGGATTGTTTTTATTTACTAATGTGGATCGTTTGCTCATGTGAACAGCATATCTTGTTTGCGCATGGTGCATTTTTTATGCACAAGTATGGATCGCTTGAAATTTTTAGCACTCAAGCATGGAGAAGTCCCATTATCGAGCAAGGGAGTGTACTTCAAAAATACTCGACATGGTGGTGGAATGGTGCAATCCAATTATTTGAGGAGATGTTCAACTGGTTTTTTCGCACAACATTTTCTCGTAAGCTCACAATGGAGAGTGCGCGTCAATCCAAGATTGCTATTGAAGTGCGCAAATGGAGTCGTCAAGAGCATAGCAACAAGTGGCAAATGTCGCAAGGTCCCACCAAGCATGCTGCATGGCGGCGATGCAGAGTGCGACAAGGATCAAAGTGGATACTGCGTGAGTCACTAAACGTGAACGCAGGGTCCAACTCTTAGCGACATGTTATTTAAAAAATAATACTTCTTTTAAAAAAATTAGTGTGAATAGGGCCCTTTTTAAATGGGCCCTTATAAATATTGCATGCTCTCATAAATCACTCATTTCTTAAGAACAGGTGAGCTTCTACCAACGAAATGGCGCGCACCAAACAAACCGCGAAAGAGCATCCGCCTGCCACAAAAACACCCTCCAAGGATGTGAAAGCCGTCATGGCTTAAAGGCACAAGAAAACGACCACGAACACCTGGCCGTTCCAGGAACTCTTCTGGTAGTGGGCATGGTGGTAGGGCACGAGAGTCATCAAGGACTGTTGAATCTCCACCTCCTCAAGATATAACACCTAGAAAGAGAATGAAGCAACGTGCCCAGCGCTGGAGAGAAGCAGAGGGCCAGCAAACATCAGAGTCCGATAGGGAGCAGCCGTCGCGCCCCCAATCACAAGCAGGACCATCCAGGACTCGGGTGGTCAATACAGACACCGAATCAGAGAGTGAGCCACCATGGCTGCGAGAAAACATACTGCGCACACACCGGGTGGCCGTTGGGGGGAAGACATTGCCTCAAGGCAAGGGATCTCTCCCCACACGACAAGATCGGCAACCAAGGGAAGAGGAAGAATCAGAACAGGCTGCAGAACCAGCCCCTAAGCATGTAAACAGACGCAATTCTAAGTTTTTCAAGAAGCCTTCATGCCGCCCCGCCAAATGTGCAAGTGCCCCCAAGACAACCGCAGCGGCGCCGAAAAATAGCAAGGGCATTTGCAGAAATCCGCCACTACCAGAAGATGACGGAGCTCTTGATTCGACGCGCCCCCTTTGCTCGCACTATGAAGGAAGTGCTTCAAAGCTATGGAAATCAGTATAGAATGCAAGCAATAGCGCTAGAGGCTATTCAAGAAGCTACAGAGGCCCACATCATTTCAGTGTTGGAAGATACCAACCTATGTGCCATTCATGCAAAGCGAGTGACAATACAGCCAAAAGATATGCAGCTTGCACGACGATTGCGACGAGACTTCGAGCATTAGCCAAAGTTACCCCTCTTTTTGTATTGCACACCCTTATCTTTGTAATGATTTGACTTTCCAATGACAATATGATCAACAGTTGTGTCTACTCTGTCTATATCTTTGTAATTTCAAGTTCTGTATGTAATTGTAGTCAATTTCAGTAAATTTGTGCATTTTAAGTACCCTTAGGGGTAGATAAGCCTACAAGGGGCAGAAAAAGGCCTGGCCACAAGGGCGCGCAAATGGCCCATCCAAAACTGATGGATGGGCCATTTGCGCGCCCTTGTGGCCAGGCCTTTTTTTGCCCCTTGTAGCCTTATCTACCCCCAGGGTACTTAAAATAACCAAATTTACTAAAACCTATTGGTTTTGCATCAATATTTTATATGGATCCTTATGGACACCTTTTTTGGTCATTTCAAACTTTGAATTCCTTATAGGATATCAAAACTAATAACATATTGTGAAACCAAGTGTCCAATGTAATTTGACTTTTGGTGCAAGGGTGTAGTAGGTAGAGCAAGTGATAGTTTGCTGGAAACTTCATTTTATAATTGATTTGAGCTTTTCAAGTGTCCTTGAGTGTGAACATATACTGGAATTGCCATAAAAAGGTTGCATTTAAATGAATGATGCAAAACCAATCCATTGCAATAAATTTGTGCTTTTTAAGTACCCTAGGGGGTAGATTGGCCTATAAGGGGCAAAAAAATGCCTGGCCACAAGGGCGCGCAAATGGCCCATCCAAAACTGATGGATGGGCCATTTGCGCGCCCTTGTGGCCAGGCCTTTTTTAGCCCCTTATAGGCCAATCTACCCCCTAGGGTACTTAAAAAGCACAAATTTATTGCAATGGATTGGTTTTGCATCAATATTTTATATGGATCCTTATGGACAACCTTTTTTTTGGTCATTTCAAGCTTTGAATTCCTTATAGGATATCAAAACAAATAACATATTGGAAACCAACTGCCCAATGTAATTTGACTTTTTGGTACAAGGTGTAGTAGGTAGAACTAAAGCAAGTGATAGTTTGCTGGAAACTTCATTTCATAATTGATTTGAGCTTTTCTAGTGTCCTTGAGTGTGAACATATACTGGAAATGCCATAAAAAGGTTGCATTTAAATGAATGCTGCAAAACCAATCCATTGCAATAAATTTGTGCTTTTTAAGTACCCTAGGGGGTTAGATTAGCCTATAAGCTGCAAAAAATGCCTCGCCACAAGGGCGCGCAAATGGCCTATCCAAAACTGATGGATGGGCCATTTTGTACGCCCTTGTGGCCAGGCATTTTTTGTAGCTTATAGGCTAATCTAACCCCCTAGGGTACTTAAAAATCACAATTATACTCAATTTGACTGCAATTACATACCTTGAAATAACAAAGTCAAAAAACAATTCATATCACCAATTGAAACAATTTTCAAGATTGACAAATCAGATTGAAAAGAATTTGCAATATAGAGAGACAATTTCAAATATTTTTTTATTCCTTCTAGCACGGTGATTTTACATCATGTATCTGAGGAGTTCAGAATTTTTTTGACCATTTCCTGGCGCCTATTTTGCGCGTAAGGCAACTCCCCAGTCAAGAGGGACTGCGCTATGGCATTTGGATCAGTTGAGCCAATGGAAGCATATATCCCTATCTGGGCAAGCACTTTACCACGAAAGCCAGTGCCAAACGCTGTGCATACAAGGGATCTACGCACTAGGAACACTTGATGCGCAGTTTGAGCAATGGTACTCAAACACAAAAACTTGCTCAAAGCTTTTAACGACCAAGTCATAAAATGGGCTTGGGGAGTAAATTCATTATGGATAATGGCCACATCGCCAGGGGGGAGTTGTCCGAGGTAATGCGCAAGGGAAGCTTGAGGTCCAAAGCCCGTCCGCTTGCCACCCGTCCTTGCAGCAAAATCATCAACCTCCACAACATCCTGTCATAAACCGATGAAGGTTGAGAAAAAAGACAACGAAGGATAAAATAGTAACATGAAAATTAGGTACAGTTTACCTCCTGCTCCTTGTCATCCTCCTCCCTGTTGCCCTTTGCATCCAAGTCAATGGTCCCATGCACCACAGATACAAGCTTTGGATCATCAGATGGGAGGTTGCATAATGGCATAGGCATCCTAGCAGCCTCAACCTTGGCTTGCGTGGCTTGGAAATCTTCATCAGCCACGTGCAACTGCTCTACTGTCAGGACCTCCGCACATACAACTGCAATAGTGTCAGCAACAGAATCCCCATCTGGCAAGAGCTTGCTTTCTAGGGCATCTGGCGTATTGTCTAAGGGACATTTGCTGCTGTTGCATAGCACGCTCAAGCATTCATCCATGCGCAGGCCAAATGCTTTTTCCAAATCATGCAAGAACAAAAACTCCTCCCTATCCACTAACACTGAGGAGAAGCGGCTAATTTCTACCTCTGGGATAGCCACATCCGTCAGTGGTAGTGGCACTGGAGTGTCACTAGGGCCAGCCGCAACTATGGATTTCTCAACCACTTCCTCAAGACCCCTAGGGTACTCCAGCTGGTGTGCGTTTCCTTCCGCTGCAGGGTTCATGGGGATAACCTGATGCTCCTTGGTGTCCTTGATAAAGGACCCAACTTGAAGGTGTGGTAAGCGGAGCTCCTCCAAATCAGGTTCCTCGCTCACCAAGAAGATAAATGTTGCGAGCCGAGAAAGGTACTCCACCCCCAACTTGCTCTTCTTGAGCACTGACACCCCAGGGGCTTGCTCGTCCAAGTAATGGCCTGCATTGGTTGCAATTTCTTGGAATCGTTGCAACCGCTTGGCGAATGGACGATCACCTTTGTGTATATAGCGCAAAAGATCGCAAGGCACCCAGATCCCTGCATGTGGGGGGATAGATACAGAATATTTTATGATGTGCTCCTCCATGAACGCAGAAATCTCCTCAAATGCATCCATGTGAAGGGCAACTGTGGCATCAAGGTCAGGGAGACGAGTAAAAAAGTTGTGGAGGTCCAACTTCCCTTTGTATTTGGTGTCCTCGAGGAAGAGGATGAAGCGTGACAAAGGGGTGGATGTGGGTACAGATGTAGAGGCTGTGGTAGCATCCATGTTTAGCCTGGGGTGTGGATAGAGAGTGGAGGAGCTCAGGAGTTGCAAAAGTGAAAATAGTGAATGAGTTAGGTGGCCCCCTTTTATAATGTACCCTTTTTTAAGACATTAAAAAAAAAGGCACTTTCACCAAAAAATGATTTGTCATCCCAATGCAAAAAATTATATTCAAAGGCATGATTTGCCGAAGCAAATCATGTTGATTACAGCGAGGATCAATATGAAAATTGCAAGAGTTACAAAGTTATAAGATCGATAGCATAGTTCCATCTATCCCCCAGTCCTCCTCGACCTTCAATTTGTCTTCCATTCTCTTCCCAATCTGCGGATATTCATAACAATAAGCATCTAATGATTGACAAACCATGATGTATTGAAAATGTGGTGGAAGGATTCTCACCTTGTGACCTTGTAAACGAAATTGTGCTTGTTGAAGGCCTCAAAACCCATAATAACCAAATGTTCTCGAACATTACTGAGAGTCCAATGCTTGTTCACTTGGACTGCCTCCAAAGCATCGTTGGGCATCTTCACTGCAATGTCAAAGCTTGCAATAGCGCCGTCTACACTCTGTAAGGGATTCCACACTCCAAGCTTGCACATCCAACGATCATAGTGAAATCGTATGTACAAGGAGGTGCGGGATTCCAAATAGCGCATTCCAATACCTGAAGCTCCAACCTTACAACGGTACCGGTCCCCGTTGTGCATGCCCTCCACAAAACCCCAGTCCTCTTCTAAAAGCCTTCCTAATTCCTCGTAATGCGCATCTTTACATACAAGCATTGTGGTAGTCTCCACAAATCCAAACTCTTTAAAAATGTTCACAAAACAATGAATAGGCAAACACCAGCTCAAGCCCACAGACCTAGAAGCTTTAGAGTATTTCAAAGAGTTTTGGACATCCATTATCATCTTTTGCTTGAAAGATGCTACCGACCACAAATCTGCGACCGGCCACTCCATACTTAATAAGGAAGTTACTTTGATGGGTTCAAGCGTTCCAAATGCTTGTGTAGAAGTAGGGACAATATAGGAGTGAGAATAGAAGAAAATCCTTCTTTGAACCAGTTTGGTTGGGCAAAGATGCGGGAACGTTATTGCTCCAATATCCACATGTATAGCATTGAATGTGCCGGAGAGACTATGTAGTGGCTGCTCCTCCACCAACGTGGATGGAAATATGACTATAAATGCATGACAAATGTTAAGTATGAATCCATAATAACATTACACTGTGATTTCACACCTAGCTTTGTATTCTCAAAACATGTACTTACAATGTGTTGGAAATCAAGGTGGTTGTTGCAAGTGCATGGTTGACATTTAGAAAACATGTTGCACAATGGCTATGGTCCCCTTGTCTTTGCGGTTCTTGAAGCCAAGGAGCTTTCCTTTCCAATGAAGATCCAAGTTTGCACGATTCCGCACACGATGAGGGCCAACAGCAGATGGTTGCATGTATACCCAAGCACCTTTGGTGAACTCTTGTGGCACCTCTAGTGTTGTGGCATGCAAGTGCTGTGACCTCATCCTTTGGTCGCCTTTGCGAAGTAGAGTTGGCCATGGTTGAGCAAAGCAAACTAGGAGGAGGAGAAGAACCTTGCTTGTTGCTACAATGTAGGTGTGATAAAGTGATATGAGAAAATGGTCAACCCTTGTGGCAATGGGAGGAGAAGGTGGACAGCCCTTGCTTGGTGTGGCACTGGGAGGAGAAGGTGGATAAGCCTTGCTTGGTGTGGCACTGGGAGGAGAAGGTGGATAAGCCTTGCTTGGTGTGGCAATGGAAGGTGGTAGGGGAGGAGAGAGGAGCTTCCTTGCTGCAGCAATGGATATGGTGTAAAGAGAGAGAGAGAGTGTTAGAGTAGAGGATGAGTGTGATGGTTGCAACCAAGGAGGGGTTGGAAAAGGGTTCTAGAGAGAGAAAATCCCTTTTTGCCTAATAACTAATTTTGGGGGAGCTCTGGATAGCAAAAAAAGATTTTTTAAAAGTTTTTTAAAAATTTTGAATTTTAGGGTTTTTGGATGCACGTTTTGACTTTTTGAGATCAAAAAATGCTTTTTTGACCATAAAATAGTTTTAGGGGGTTTTCAGAAGATGAAATTTGAGTTTTGAAATTTTTGAAAATTTTCAAATTTTTGGGATTTTTTCAGAACCGATCAAAAAGGAGGGAAGTTGGAGGTTCCATATGGCCCACCCCCCCACCCCCCCCCCCCCCCCACCCCACCTTCTCACTAGGTAAGAGCCCATTTAAAAAGTGTAAGACTACTTTGTCCCCCTACATTTTTGAGGGCATAGAGTGTGTCCACCACCCTCTTCTCATTGGCTGGCCTCTAATTAACCTTAATCCCAAAGGGCCCCTAGAGGGATCATATTTTTCCTAATGTGCTATTGAACAAAAATGGACAAACCATGGGACACAGGAATGTTATTATAACAAGAGATATGTGAGAGAGAGAGAGAGACCTTATGCTCCCCAAGCTCCGTAGCTTCTCCTCAAGTTCCACCGATGCCTAGGTATCAAGCAGGCAACCTACCAGGACCTGTAGGTGTAGAAAGACCACAACCGTGTTGGGGCAACAACCACCCCTACCAAGATTACGACCAGTTGGTATAAGGTACACACCAACCGTAATTGAATCAGAGGATAAGGCTTTGGTGCCTATGCATGCATATTATGAAGATCCCAACGGATATGCAGCAAACTCTGTCTATTATCCATCGGAAGAACCCTCGACACCAGAACCATGGAGCATGATAGGAAGTACATGACCACCAACAGCTGCACAAGCAGCAGGAGAAGGAAGATATAGCTTAGATGAACAAACATTGTTGTTCATAGCCAATGGAGGCATGTGCGGACAAGGACATGCATACCAACAAAGAGGAGCTCAAAGAGCACCTCAACAACCCAAGGGACCCTGCTTACAAGTGTGGTGGAGACCATTGGCTAAGAGACTGTCCTCATGACGAAATCATTAGAGTCAACGCATATTGCACCCTGTGTGGAATTACTCATCTGATACTCGATTGCCCTAAAAACCCGAGCAAAGTAGCAAAAAAAACCACCTTGAACATGCTAGAAGCAGTACCTTCCATTGGAGGGTCGGAAAATGAAACAATCATACCTATTCAGCCGGTAACACAAGCCCAAGCTCAAAGAATGACAAATGAACCCATGGTTGAAGAGCCAAAAACCGATGCCCAAAGTTCATAAATGAAAAATCAGAGAAGCACTTGGAAATCTAGAAAGGCGCGTATGAAAGCTAGGAAAGAACGAGAGAAAACAGCTGTATCTGAGAGGATAGAAATGGCATGGCAGACAAGCAACAATGCAACAAAAGAATTCAACCGAAGCCGATAGTTCAACCAAAAACCAAGGGCATAAAACAGATATGGATCCCAAAGAAAATGCTCGGCAATAACCCAAATGTTACTCACATTTGGATACCAAAACAAAAGCAAAAGGAACTCCCTTCAGTACAAGCAACAACGGAAGGCAGACAGTTGCATTTGAAAAAGGACAACCGACTTAAGTGGATGCCGATCCGCAACAAAACAGTGGCAACCAAGGAAGTAGCAAAACACCTACCAAACGGGCAAAAGCAAGCTACCAATGGACAGCAAAAGAAATACGGTCCACGGCCATTCCGGCCAAGCCAATCCTCTCCATAGAAACAAATACGGTTATATCAACAGTACGTAGAAGCAAAGTGATTGCCTTTTGCAAAAAAGACAATTAAACAGAGAGCACTAGAGTTATAGTTGTTACTTGCAAAGAAAACAGGAAACCTCGACGGCGAATGCCAATAAGCATATGGCTTATTCCCTTCTCTTGCACATCATTAATTTTTCCATGCATTGACCGAGTATGCATAAATTAGGGCCACATTAATCGGCCAAGCATTAGCACAAATTTTTCAACCTATGCACGGCACATACTCTGAGGCGATACCTTGTCGTCTGAGAGGACTTCAGCTAGGAGAGGGGGAGGCATTCTCAAATGCAGAACCAATAGCAGAAAGAGCAAAAAAGAGCATGATTTTTGACTATTTTAAGGGTTGTTGTTTGATTGCAAAATTTTCTGGACTAACCCAAGTATATATGCCCTTATACAGCATGTATCTATAGGTATATGGGGCAAACGCCAAATCGAGCTCCTAGGTGTGTGTATATAAGTAGAAATAGCCATTTTTTGGACAAAATATTGGTAAAACAGAGAAATCCGACCATAAAAATTGTATGAGTGTATATACTTTTTTGTGGTGATGTTTGTGATTCATTAGGATTTTTGGGGATTTTCTGGTTTTGATTTGCTATTTTCCTTTTAATTTTATTAATTTTCGGCAGAAAAACTTCAAAATTACAAAAAGCAGGTGAAAAACGATCGTAATGAAAAACAAAAAATATGGGATGATCAGTGACTATAGGACAACGTATGGTACAGTGGGGGTGCAATTATGAGACTGGAGCGAAAAGCGTGTTTTGGTCGGTTTTGACCGAAATGCCAAATTTCTGATAAACAGAGCAAATGGAGTCCAAATCAAGAAATTTTTGAGCCTAAACTGCATCTCGCAAGAAGATGGGAGCACATGTCAAATTTCAGGAAAAGTGGTTCGGGGACCTCCATTATAAGAAATTTTCACCTCATTTTTAGCTCATTTTTACTATTGACCTTTTGGAGAGAGCTTCTGCCACCTAGAGCGGACGGACCTTCCAGCAGCTTCTACGACGCGACTACCCGACGCGCTTCAGACATGAGAGGTAGGCTCACCACCTTGAGCTTTTCGCGCATGTTTGTCGTTTTGTCGCGAAAACTAGCGTAGGGTTCACACACAAAGCGGGCGCGGTAGAGACCTACAAGTAGAGGTGGCGACCTAATGGCTAACCCAAAAGCAACGATACTTCATCGTCAGCTTACCCTAGCATAGGAGACCAGTCTTGGATGTCCAAAGGCAATAGAAAACCATCGAGAAAAACCCTAATTCCTAGAATCCCGCAAGAGGCCACCAAATGGGAAATCGGCAAAAAGGCGCCCAAATGCTACCAAAATTCATGGGTAGGAGCATCTGGACATGCTCGACAAGTCTATGTGACCCACATGACCAAAAAGTGACCCGAAGCAGCACTAAAATTCAAAAACGGCATCAGACACACAAAGCGTCAAATAGCTCTCACGACCAAACCGCATGCCCGTTTGCCACCAAACTTCACGAGTGGCTTTCCTAGACCATCAACAACCAAGTCCTATGGTGGTGGACCACCACAAATCATCGAAAACATGTAAACACAATCACGGGTGCTTCTAGAGTGACAACTTGCCAAATGAAGCTCCGGTGAAGCCAAAGTCGACAAAAACCATACGGCAAGGATCCCCAAGGGATCGGAAAGCTATGGAGACCAACATCAAGAAATTTCATCGCCAAAAAAAACTCCAAAAGTCAAAAAAACGGCTCGGAGGCTCTGAAGTCCACACAGGGAGTTACTTTCTATCCATTTGACTTTTTTGATGAAATTAGGCTTAAAAGGGACTCAGGGGGACCAAGGGCAGGCACTAGTGGCACATTCCATTAAAAAAATCATCAGAAGACATCATACGCGTAGGATGTCTCAAGGGCCTTTCTGGACACAGATCCCAACATTTTTCATCACACACATTTTCTGAATGACCTTTACATGCTAGCCACCAAGTTTCATCACATTTGGACCACATTGACCTCATATGCATGAAAAAACTCAAAGTTAGGGCATAGAGGCAATAATGGGCCATAGACCTACCAAATCCTCTCCAAATCACATGAAACTTGCACAACACATTCACAAGCACATCACCAACCAATCTGTGTGGTCATAAGCAAAAATTGATGAAGTAGACATCCTACGCGTAAGATGTCTATTTGACATTTTTGGCCTACAAAGGATGTTTGTCCATTCCAGATCCAATCACCTCATCATCAGGAGCTCATATATCAATTTTGAAGCCATTCTAATCAATTTTGACCCCGATCACCTTCAAGATACACTTTTGAGCCCAAAAACGCTACACAGGCTCTTACAAGCATCAATCCTTGTCCAAATCCAAATCCAAATCCAAGAGCATAGCCATGTTCCATAGGCCAAGGACTACCCATAGAACAAATCTCATGCCATTTTGATGAAATAGACATCCTACGCGTAGGATGTCTCCAGCATAATTTGGACCTTCTGTGCAAAGAGTGACATCATGGGAGCCAATGCCATGGTGCAATGAGCCCATATACCAATTTTCAACCCATTTGGACATCACTTGCTACCTGTTATGGACTTTCTACCCAATTTGTGACCTCAAGACTGAATCAGCCCAAAATATCCACTTTTGATGCCCAAATCTATGTCCAAGCACATAACCATGTTCCATAGGCCAAGGACTACTAGCATGTCAAGTATCACCCAATTCTGATGAAAAAGACATCCTACGTGTAGGATGTCTAAATGGAAAATTTTGGCCAGAATTGCACTATGAGCACATGCACAGTTTCACAAGTTCCTTTTAAGCTTCATTTTCAATTTTCAAGTCATTTGGATAGTTAAAACTCTGTTTCTCAGCTAATATGGAAAAAATGCTAACTTCGGACTACTGAGTGCAACAGGATCTATGGCAGCCGCGAAGTCACCGGCAAAGAAGAGAAGAATGACCATCAAGGATTACCTAGAAGAAGTGGAGCTCTTCGTCATACCAGAAGGAACACTAAAGCCCACAAGCACATGGATCCAAGAAGATCTGCTAGAGTCGAACAACCTAAAGATCTACCAAGGAGTGTTCAAAGACAGTGAAGGGAATGTGATCGAGCTACCAATGCTACCGCGGGAACTCAATGAGTTCGTAAGAAGCAAAGATGGCCGAATACTTGGAGAAGATTGATCTCCATAACTATTTTGAAGTAGTGCCGACAGGGGTTGACATAAAGAGAGTCTGGGAGTTTGTGACGACCATCAAAGAAGATGGAGTGGCCAAAGTAACCGATCTGCAAGGCAGACCAGAAACAGAAATAGTCATCACCGAGAAAGTTGTAGCAGATGCACTAGACCTCTCCAACAAGGGAGATAGTGTAACTAAAAGAAGGGATGAGATCAAGGTGCACACTCAGAAGAAAGGTAACTACACTTTTGAAGATATTTCCAACCCAAGAGTGGAAATCATGAGTCAGTTGTACAACCAATACTTCCATATGTGTACGAAGAGGCCACAAAAGTACAGAATGCCGCCAGGTGCAATTGCCACGACATTCACTTGGGCAATGATGAAGAGCACTCCAAAGATAATCAATTATGCAGCATATATACATGACAACCTAGTGAAGATGGGTAACAAGAAGCCAACGTATATTGTGCCAGGAGAACTAATCACTAAGGTGATTTATGGGGCATTGCACGCAAAAGGAAGATTGCCTGACCCCCTGTCACAGAACGTTTGGCTGAGGCTCAAGGAAGACAAAGAAGACGAGCCACAAAGAGCACCAAGGGTTTCCACAAGATTGAAAATATGTCTAGACCCTGTTCAAGAAGAGCAGCCTGAGCAAAAGAAGGGAAAGAAAGAATTTTCCCAAGTGCCGGCAAAAGAGACAAAGTCACAAAAAGCGGCAAGACTAGAGCGGCTGATGGAGAGCTTTAGAGCAAAAAGAGCCCCTAAAGGCAATTTGAGTGAACTCTGGAAGCCATCTCTAGAAGCAATGTTGGGATCATCCCGAAGGGTGCAAAGGGATAGATTCGAAGGTTACATAAAAAAAATTGAGATTCTTGATGCCGCATCAGAAAATATCCCGCATGTACCTTTTACAGAAGAAGAAGTGGAGCAGGTATGACAAAAAATACTAGACGAGCAGGAGAGCCAAGAGAGAGAAAGAAAGACTAAGGCAGACCGAGATTTAAAGAAAAATCCTACATCTCTATCGGCCAGCCCATAGCCCTCACCACCGCCCTCACCACCTCCTAGCAGCCCTCCACAAGAAGATAAAGAGGAGGAAGACAAACCAGAAGAACAAGAAGAGTCCAAGCAAGAGCAAAGCCAAGAGAAGGAACCAAAGGAAGAGGCTAAGCCTCGAAGTGGGCAACAAGTGGTCATGAAAGAGAAGGTCAATCTACCAGGTTCAACTAGCAGCAATGAAGCAAAATACGACACACTACTTCATGGTTTGAAGATGTGCATTGGCCAAGGGATATAGCGTCTCATGGTAAAGGGAGATGCACTTCTCATTGTTAAACATATTTTAGGCATTTGGGCATGCAAGAATGAAAGCTTAAGGACAAAAGTTCATGCCATTCGTAGATTGTTTAATCAATTTGAAGAAGTGCAACTATATCATATTCCTAGGAAACAGAATGAAGATGCCGATTTACTTGCACAGCAAGTAGTTACATGTGTTGAGAAAGAAGTGCAGGTCATCATGGTGGCAGCAAGTGTCAAGCAACCGAGATACCAGGGATTGGAGTCATTGACTCCCATTATTAGCTACATTTTGGAGGGTGAGTTTCCACAAGACTTCACGAAGGCTTAGAAGAGGAGACTCATGAAGAAGGCAAGAGCGTATCTCTTCCTAGAAGGATCCCTCTATCAAAGAGGGAAGGATCAAGTGTGCAGAAGAGTACCAAATATCAAGGAAATTCCAGCCATTCTAAAAGGTTTGCATGAAGAGGCATGTGGTGGTCATTTTGCCCAAGAGTTAACTGTGAAGAAGATTTTTCTTGCGGGTATGTTTGGCCAAGTTTTCATGTGGATGTTCAACATTGGTGTAAAAGCTGTCACAATTGTCAGATAAATGGAAATAGAAGGTTGGTGCATGGCCCGAGGCAAATAGTGCTTGCAAATGGACCCTTTGAAAAGTGGGGCATTGATGCTATGGGTCCTCTGCCTAGGACAAAAAATGGTAAACTCTAAATTTTAGTGGTTATAGACTATATGACTAGGTGGGTGGAAGCACAAAGTGTGGCAAAGGTAAATGAGAGGACAGTGAGCAAATTTGTCTACACTCACATTTGTTGTAGATTTGGCACACCTTTGGAGATTGTTTCTGATAATGGTCCAAGGTTTAGAAAGGGCCTGCTCACAGAAGTCTGTGAAGAACTTCACATTCTACATCGTCATAGTACACCCTACTATCCCCAATCAAATGGTTTGGTAGAAAAATCTAATGGTGTCATTGCAAGCATCATTAGAAAGATGGTGAGAAACAAGACAAAGTTGTGGGATGACTTCTTGGATGGTGCCTTGTGGGCGTATCGAACCACATATAGGGAAGCCACAGAGTTTACACCATTTCACTTGGTCTATGGTCAAGAGGCTTTACAACCAATTGAGCTCAACATTCCGACAATGCGACTTCATGGCAAAGCAGCACAAGATGATCAAGAAGCATGGATGGATCGACTTCTTACCTTAGCTGAGCTTGAGTGGAAAAGAGAAGCAGCATACGAGTGCTACAAGAGGAAAGCTACGCAAGCGAAGGAGAAGCTTGACAAGAAACTAAAGGACAAAGGCATCAATGAAGGAGATCTGGTGCTAAGGTATGACAATCGACTCGATAATCGTTTTGATGCCAAATTTGAAACTAGATGGCAGGGCCATACATAGTCAAGAAGGCTTTCAATTCAAGTTACTATCAACTTATGGACTTGAATGGGAAAGAGCACTCCAGGAAGGTGAACGGGTATCGCCTGAAGCCTTATTTGAGTCACCTTCTACCAAAGGATCTACCAAAGATGTGTCAAAAGGCAGCTATCTCATGTAAGTATTGTTCCGTGAAACATGAGTGTAACTCAAACCAAAATTCCAAGGGGCCAATCAATGAAGAGCTTGTCAAGGACTCTGAAGCTGTGTAAATCCATCCCAATAAAAATCCAAAAAAACTAGTTCTATTTATGTGTATATTTTTTCACTATTGTGATTTTTTCCTTTCTACATCTATTCTCTATTACTCTCATAAATTAGACCACCACAAATATTCATCTTTTTATGGTAGACTTATAATGAGAGAGATTTATTTTTGACCCCTTTATATTTTTTTTCCACCTATGTTATTTATATTTGACATGTACATATTCTTTTTAGACCCCTCAATATTTGATTTTCTTAGTTGTACTATTCACTTATATCATGATCTCAACAATATCTTCAATTATAGACCTACCAAATAAGGTCAAGGGTATGTGGCATGCATGCATGCACTATGGAGGGCTCACTCTTGGAGGCATTCAAAAGAATCATCCAAAGGACCCCACAAGAACTTTGTGCAATGGAAAAAGACAGTCGGTTTTGCTGAATTTTTAAAGGTCACTTGCTCTCTGAATTTGAAAAGGTGATACAAACAAAAGTTGTAGCTCGTGGACTAAACTTTTACCTCAAAGTTTTTCATATTTTTTTTAGCTACGAGCTGTGAGCTATGATTTTATTGGTGGACCCCATTTTGCCCATGCTATGCAGCCACACTCCTCTTCCACTTTATCATTTTTCTCTTTCACACACACACTTCTCCACTCATCATCCCCACCTCTCTCACCACTCTTCTCTGCACCCTACTCACCTTCTTCTTAACCTTGAAGAATAAGAGAAACCATGGTGAACTCATGTCTCCTACACACACTTCCATTCCAAAATTGACCACCTAGTCTCATTTTTCCTCATCCATATTACCCATATCTATCAAAAAAAACCACAAAATTCAGCCTCTTCTCTTGAAAGACAGCATCATGGTGATTGATTACTCATGTTCACTTACCTTGGCTCCCAAGGAAGGTCAAGAGTGGAGAAAAAACGTACCGTCAAAGCTAGTGGACCGTCAACAAGTGTTAAAATTGATCCTTCTCAAGACACTTGGAGCATCAACATTGTAAGAAATTCATATTTTCTTACCTATAAGAGTTTTTTTCTTCCTTATTTGTATCCTACTTGGATACTCCCATTGTAAGTATCCAATTCCATTTGTAAATCAATAAAAATACTAACTCTACTAATTTACTAACACTAACCTACTATGAAAAGTCCTATCACCTCCACTTCTCTCCTCTCTCTCTTCTTCATCTATCCCCACCAACTTCTTGATAATTCCAATGCAAAAGAAATTAGATAAGTGCTGAAAATCTAACCCAACCATGGTCAGAGGAGTAACCCTAGCCCTCAAAATTGCTATAAAAGGATGGTATAGCTAGCACAAAAGGGGGGAGCCATAAGCAA
This sequence comes from Adiantum capillus-veneris, assembly GCF_014529385.1. Taxonomy (NCBI): domain Eukaryota; kingdom Viridiplantae; phylum Streptophyta; class Polypodiopsida; order Polypodiales; family Pteridaceae; genus Adiantum; species Adiantum capillus-veneris. Next base: position 3,721,701 of record NW_028221436.1, read on the forward strand.
GAGCACTATGCTATAGCTTGAGAAGCCAAGCTAAACCTCTCTAGAAGGAGCTCTTGAGTGGAAGCTCATTGTCTTATGCATGTGCATGTGTTGTAATAGGGGTGATTAGCAAGGGAACTCTATGCCATTGTAAGAGAGAGAGTGATCATTCAATTGAGAGTAGGAGATCTATCATTTCTCCTACTAGTGTAAGCCCAACATTTGCTGAATCAAGGAGGGTGGATTTGGACTAAGCTTGGATACTTTGTCTCTCTTCCAACGTGAAGAAATGGACAACAATGATATGTAAGTGTCTTGGTGTTTTTTTTTTTTTAAGTTCTTGATAGCTTGTCTCTGGGTGTTGTCATTAATTTAGCCATAAATCCCACATATTGTAAGAGGGCGACAGGGTGGAGAGGACTCCCCTGGCCTTAAGACAGTGACTGGGGTGGCTTTTCTTGTGATGTGTTGTGGTGTAATTTACTCAAGCTATGTTGAACAAATAGTAATCTCACTTTGATTGGTCATGACAGATTTGTAAGAAGGTATTAATGCAACAAGCACCCCCTCCCCTTTCTCTCTCTTTCTTACATATATAATTGTGTTTGCTTGATCATTGGCGATACATTTCAAAGCAGCCCAAGCACTCTCTCTCTCTCTCTCTCTCTCTCCTCTCTCTCTCTCTCTCTCTCTCTCCTCTCTCTCTCTCTCTCTCTAGTTCGCATCCAAAACTAGGTGGTGCCCCAAATTTGTGTAGGGTTAGGTTGCGGGTTTGTGTGTGTGTTTGTTGTTTTTTCCAACCCCAACCCAATTGAGCAGCACGGGAGCCTAGAAGAGTGCTTAGAGGCCACTCTTCTTGTTGCCCGCCCCGAACCGCCTCAATGGGTGTTCGGCTCTAGAAAGTGTTGTAGGAAGCTTCCCCTTATGCACTCTTGAAGGCTGTGACTTAGACAATTGGTAGAGACCTCTATAGGAATTAGTTAGGAGTTGGTTGAGTGTAGGTTGACACCCTATGCTTGCTTCCACACGCCTGCGGGTCGAGATTCATCCTTAGCTGACAAATCTTGTTAGGTGAGTTCTCGCTGTGCTGACATCCGTCGCGGTGTATCTGTCCAACACATGGATTTCTTTGTCCCTCAGAAGAACTACAACATCAACATCCCCCTCACTGCTTGTAGTACTATCACTACCCTTGTCAGTGTCAGGACAAGGATCCTAAGCCTAGGGGTCAGGGACCTAAGCCGGGAATCGGACTGGACCATTGTGGACTCGGGATCCATATGTTGGTTAGGGCTAGGAGCCGGTCTATACATAGGGTGGTAGGGCGGTGGATCCGGTATCACAATCTCCTAGGTTTTATATTGGTATCAGAGCCAGGGAGGAGAAGGGAGAGCTATGGAGGAGGGTAAACCAGCTTTGCATGGCTTTTTTTGCGCTCTCTCTCTCTTCTCTCTCTCTCTCTCTCTCTTCTCTCTCTCTCTCTCTCTCTCTCTCTCTCTCTCTCTCTCTCTCTCTCTCTCTCTCTCTCTCTCTCTCTCTCTCTCTCTTC
>NW_028221436.1:3723428-3750314 GCF_014529385.1 Adiantum capillus-veneris
AGATTCTCTTGATTTTCTGAATTCCTGCAGGGAAGCAAATTATTTTTCAGAATTTTAGAATTGCTTCAGAATTTTACATTTTCTGAGTTTCTGCAGAAAACAAAAAAAGACTCAGACTTACATCAGAAAAAATTTCAGAAATTGCAGGATTCAAATCAGTTTTTCAGAGTTTCAGAAATTATTCAAAAAATCGCATACTGCATAATGTAGCAAGATGTATGGACATGTATGCCTGATGCGGGAGGAAATGTATGCATAGTGCGGAAAAACCTGTGTGCATAAGTGCAGACTAGATTTGATTTGATGGAGGTCATGAGCACTTCGCCAGTCTGCAAGCCCCATACGAAGGCAACCTTTGTGCTTACAAACAAGCGGATAACACAAATGGAAAGGGAGATGAAAGAATGGAAAGCAGAAACGGAAGGATGGTGGAAAGAGAAGGCCAACCTTCTCCAAATGTTTCTCAACGAAGGCGCACAATGGAAGAAGGAGAAAGAGGACTTGCACGCAAAGCTACAAGGACTTAAGACGGATTCACAAGCACTCAAAGAAGAGGTCTCAGCCCTCAAGTGAGAGCTTGCTAATAGAGCAAGCAGTGGAATAGAGGAAGGGGAATTCCAGCCCTCAATGATAGAGGAAATCAAGGTCATCAGGGAGTAGGTGCGGATGATCAAAGAGGAGGAGAAACAGAAAGTGGTAAAGAAGTCTTCGTGGTTGGATGTGATCACGAAGACGCAGAAGAAGGCGGATCAGGCTGAGAAATGCATAGAAGTTGCTAAGAAAGCAAAAGGGAAAGAAACCACATATGTCCCAACTCCTACAATCATCAACATCACTCTAGAAGAAGAGCAGCAAAGGAAAACTAGAGCTTTGCATATACGAGTAACCGGTCAAAAAGACCGAGATGATGTGGCGAGGGAAGTCGAAGAACTTCTCCGCATGATGGGGAGTGAGGCTACTCATTCAAAGGCATGGAGGGTAGGGAAGAAGACGCAAGGAAATGGGGAGACTTCCAAGGAGAGAGCTTTAATCATGCGTTTCCCATCCATGGAGGCAGAGAAGGACTTCTTGAAGAGGCGTCCTACACTTAAGAAAACGGGCATATTCCTTGGAGATGGCCTCACTCTCACACAACTTGCGCATATAAGAGAGGTAATGCAAAAGATTCAGGCGGCGAGAGAGAAGGGAAACACGGCCTTCTACAGAGATGGTCGGGTGGTGATTGTAGAGCGGCGCTCCACATGACGGTGCGACCTATGGGACCACACTCAAAGTTGCCACTTGGAATTGTAATGGATCTATGCGCCTTGATGTGGGTGCTTTTGAAGATAGTTTTATGGGAAGAGACATTGTCTTCTACTCTGAGACACATCAGGCCCCTGGGCAGTCTATGCCTCACATTAGTGGATATAGATGGGAGACAGCCTGTAGACAGGAGACACGATCAGAGCATAGAGGGTGGGGCTCAGGAGGAGTGGCAGTGTTACTCAGGGAGGAGTTGCAACCATTGATACATATAGCTCGCAGGGATGAGCAAGCTAGGTACATGTGGGTGAGACTGAGAGCAGAGACATGCAGATATCTTTACATTGCTATTTGCTACTTTCCCCCGAGCACATCAGTTTATGCACCACCCAGAGGACAGTCCCCCTTCTCTATTTTCGATGATGACATTTGGGAGTTCTCTAGAGATGGTGACATCATCATTCTAGGGGACTTCAATGCTAGGACTGCCAATCATCATAAGTATTTTATGATACTTCAGAGGAAATGCTGAGAGAGCTGGATGTTGCAGAGACGGGCCTATCCAGACTATCACAGAATGGGGAACACACTGAGTATGGACGACACTTGATACACATGGGACTGGCCATCTTGAATGGCCTACAGAGATTTCCCGCTGCGGGGGGTTTTACATGCTTTCCACACAGACATGGAGCAAGCACAGTGGATTATATCATGGCACAGCCGAGCCTAATATCCAGGATCTCACGGTTGGACCCAGACCTGTGGGTGTGGCAGTAGATCATGCTCTTGTGTCATTTACCATCTCTTTTCAGTTTAGTGTAGCACACAGGCCACGGGCAGTAGCCCCTACTCGCTACACCTTCACGCGGGAGACGAACTCTGTATACATGGATGGGATCTACAGACGCCTGTGCACAAAGGAGCCACGGCGACCTCTGGAGGAGCTTACTACTATGCTGACACAGACACTACATGATGCAGCAGCAGAGGCATACCCACATACCCAGCCTAAGCAGAGATGCCGTTCGGGGAGCATGCCCCAGAACAGCTCGTATGATGAGGAATGCCGGGACACTAGAGCCAGACTTCAGAGGGATTTTCCGCAAAACATTTGACACAGTACCCAGAGCTGGATTGATGCGCAGATTACAGCAGATGGGAGTACCCACAGAGCTCATTTGGGGGGTCATGGCATTATAGAGGTCAGTAGTGGGGCATGTACGCACCTCAGAGGGTCTATCCACACTCGTTCACTCCCACTATTGGGAGCCTCGGACGAAGCTCTGGCTCTGACACTTCGGTGGCTTCTGCATTGCTTATGGAGCTTAGATTTGGGGACCTTCATTGGATCATCACGGGAGGACAGCCGCACTGATGGATGGGGGGACATGGAGAAGCCTCTGGTCTCTATGATCTCGCGGCTGATTAGAGCCAAGGCTTCAGCACCACATGCCATTGTCCGAGTAGAGCTAGCTGCCACCCCACTAGTGGTTGAGGCGCTCACCAGATCTGTCTCCTTCATACACCGCATGTGGGAACTTCCCAGAGATAAATATGCCCGCCTTGCACTTGAGTCCTCTCGACAGTTCGCCATGCAGGGAGATAGAGCATGCTTGTATGGGGAGATGACATCATGGTTTCACGCACATGGATTCAGCATAGACAGATTGCCTCCCTTCCACTCCTCACTGGATGCACCCTCTCTCACTCCTACACAATCTGAGATCACCAGGCTCATCCGCCAGGACCTGACTCAGCTAGACACCATGAGGACATGGATACAGCCAGCACAGGAGCTGGGCACGAAGATGGCTTTCTACAGAGAGCATCTTCTCCAGCTTACAGCGAACGGTTTTGTGACGAGGCCCAGGTACATGGACACCCACTTGTCTCATGGGGTACGATGTGCTATTGGCCAGATACGCACATCTTCACACCAACTATGGATCGAGACTGGGAGATACAACGGAGTACCAGCAGAGGCCAGGACATGCCCCCTATGTGACATAGAGCCTAAGACAGAGTTGCACTACACATGCCACTGCCCCGTCTACTACGAGATACGAGGCCGCTTCCACTGCTTGTTGAGAGAGGGCTTTGGACCACTCTCCAAAGTCATGCGGTACGAGGATCAGAGATGCTTGGGTTTGTTTTTGCTCGAGCTGCGCAGACACAGAGAGAGCCTGATGAGAGGAGACACTAGCTAGTCTCAGAGACAGATCACAGACTTCTTTAGAGCAGACACTGGACACCTGGAGGAGTTACTACCACAGCAGAGCTCGTCGCCTCACGCCAGAGGCACACTAATCGATCGGGCCACCCAGCTGGGAGATCCAGATGCTAGAGCTCATTTGGGGGGTCATGGCATTATACAGGTCAGTAGTGGGGCATCTACGCACCTTAGACGGTCTATCCACACTGGTTCACTCCACTATTGGGGTGAAGCAGGGTTGCCCCCTCTCTCCTACTCTATTTGCTATGTATGTGGATAAGGTTTTTGACTACATTGAGAGAGATGGTGATAGAGGTGCACAACTCGCAGGGACATGGATTCCACTATTGTTATATGCTGATGATATTGTCTTGATCTCCGACTCTCCGGAGGGGATGCAACGTCACTTGGATGCTTTGCATAGGTTTGCCCAGGAAAGTGGTTTGTCCGTCAGCCTTGGTAAAACCAAGATCATGGCATTTAATACCACCTCACAGTGGATCAAGAGGTCAGTGCCCGTATTCACATACGGCCAGGAGAGAGTGGAGTATACAGATGCTTACACTTACCTTGGAGTGGTTTTTAGTGGGCTAGCATTTTCACTGAGGAGGGTAGCAGAGACTAGATTGACAAGAGCCCAGGCAGCATTGGGTAGATTGGAAAGGATGTGTTCACAGGTTCAGTTTCAGGAGCCTCGGACGAAGCTCTGGCTCTGACACTTTGGTGGCTTCTGCATTGCTTTATGGAGCTGAGATTTGGGGACCTTCATTGGATCATCACGGGAGGACCAGCCGCACTGATGGATGGGGGGGACATGGAGAAGCCTCTGGTCTCTATGATCTCGCGGCTGATTAGAGCCAAGGCTTCAGTACCACATGCCATTGTCCGAGTAGAGCTAGCTGCCCCCCCACTAGTGGTTGAGGCGCTCACCAGATCTGTCTCCTTCATACACCGCATGTGGGAACTTCCCAGAGACAGATATGCCCGCCTTGCACTTGAGTCCTCTCGACAGTTAGCCATGCAGGGAGATACAGCATGCTGGTATGGGGAGATGACATCATGGTTTCACGCACATGGGTTCAGCATAGACAGATTGCCTCCCTTCCAGTCCTCACTGGATGCACCCTCTCTGACTCTTACACAGTCTGAGATCACCAGGCTCATCCGCCAGGACCTCACTCAGCTAGACACCAGGAGGACATGGATAGAGCCAGCACAGGAGCTGGGCACGAAGATGGCTTTCTATAGAGCATCTTCTCCAGCTTACAGAGGACGGTTTTGTGACGAGGCCCAAGTACATGGACACCCACTTGTCTCATGGGGTACGATGTGCTATTGGCCAGATACGCACATCTTCACACCAACTGTGGATCGAGACTGGGAGATATAGCGGAGTACCAGCAGAGGCCAGGACATGCCCCCTATGTGACATAGAGCCTAGGACAGAGTTTCACTACACATGCCACTGCCCCGTCTACTACGAGATACGAGGCCGCTTCCACTGCTTGTTTAGAGAGGGCTTTGGACCACTCTCTAGAGTCATGCGGTACGAGCATCAGAGATGCTTGGGTTTGTTTTTGCTCGAGCTGCGCAGACACAGAGAGAGCCTGATGAGAGGAGAGGCTAGCTAGTCTCAGAGACAGATCACAGACTTCTTTAGAGCAGACACTAGACACCCGGAGGAGTTACTACCACAGCAGAGCTCGTCGCCTCACGCCAGAGGCACACTAATTGATCGGGCGACCGAGCTAGGGAGATCCAGACCACCTCTACCGAACCCACTCGAGACATGCCCGGAGACATGTTCTTTCTTTACTGCCGAGAGGGTAAGGAAAGCTATTGACAGGATGAAGACAAGGAGAGCACATGATCATGATGGTTTGGTAGCAGAGCACTTCATCCATGCCAGAGATATGCTTGCATAGCTCCCGGCTATGATGTTTAATCGAGCCATGTATGAAGGCTTCCTTGAGACTTGGAGTATGTCCACGATTGTGCCTATTTTCAAGTCAGGAGATCCCATGGTTCCCGGGAATTATCGCACCATCATGGTTGGTCACACATTAGCTAGGCTGTATGCATCCATTCTTGAACAGGAGCTGAGTAGATGGGCAGAGAGAGGGCATAAGAGCACCAGGGCTCCATCCATCTATGTTGCCAGATCTCCCATGGTGGTCTACTGAGGGTCCCCATACGTGAACTCCATAAAGCATAGCTAGAGTCACTAGAGTGTCAAAAAGCCAAAGCTTTGTTCGCGGTTCCTAAAACTGAACCTGCGAACACATCCTCTCGAGTACTCTGATGATAGGATGATGAGCAGCCTCTAGTCTCTATGATCGCTCGAATGATTCGGCTAGGGCCTCAGTACCACATGAGATTATCCGCGCCAAGCTAGCCGCCCCCGCCCCCCCCTCGTGGTGGAGGCATTGACGAGATCAGTTTCCTTTATGCACGGTCTATGGGATCTCCCCAGGGACAGATACGCCCGGCTTGCCTTGGAGTCATCTCGACAACTAGCGCTACAAGGCGATACATCATGTTGGTATGAACAGATGACAGCATGGTTTCAGTCGCATGGTCTCAACATGGATAGATTACCTCTGCTTCAATACTCCCTGGATGCACCCTCCCTGTCTCTCGCACGGACAGAGATCACCAGACTCATACGCCAGGATCTGATGCAGCTAAATACCAGGATTGAATGGCACGTTGTATGGATTTCCGAGATTTATGCCGGTTGTTTTTGGGCCAGTTGCTTTTGAGTTAGCAGCTTTTCATGTAATTGCTTTTGATTTTGAGGCCAAGGGCCTTTAAGCAAGAACCCAAGGCCACTCTTTTACTCAGTGTGCTGACGAGCATCTGAACAGCGAGGGCCCACGGGAGTTGTAACTTTGCTCGAGCATTAATATAAAATAAATACCGAAAGGGGCACCAGATTTTGTGGCCAATTATTCTGGGCACGAAACTATGCCGGGCCGTGTCAACTCTCTAATTTAAAAGTGTGATGAAATTGTGAAGTATTTTAAGTGATTCTCTCGTGTGTCGTGCCCGATTTCCAACTTGGGGTGCCCAAGTCTGTAACAGTGGTATTAGAGCTCATCCGATTTCTCTTCTACTGGGAAATCCGATCCTTTTATCGTGACACACATGGATTCAAATGACGAATTCCATAGGAATCAGACGAACCCACCACACAACTCCAGATCGCGTGTAAGAACGGAAAATTCAAATGGACAATCGAAACAAGAGTACGGGCCTCCATGGCTTACAGAGTATGAACGAATGGAGATGCAACGTCAATAGGAGGTTGATGCTTGTGCTAAGCAAATGCTCTAGTATTCTAAGGATCCCTAGTACGCGAAATTTTTGACCCGGCACCCGATTGATGAGATGCATTCCCGTTGTCGTACGGCCATCGATTCACCATTGAAATCTGCATTGAAGAAACCACTTGTTCCGCAGATGTGCACTTTGAAGATGATGTTTTATTCTAAGAGGAAGCACTTTTATAGAGCCAATCAATACGACTTTGTCGAAGATAAGAGCAAGAAGACCAAAGAATTCAAGGAGGGCGGACAAGCAATAATATTTGATACCTTTTCAGGTTTTCAAGATGCGCACAAGGCCCTTGCTTTTATTCAACAGTTGACGTAGCTTTTTCTGGAGGGCACTATTCAGAGCACTCCAAGATTAGAAGGGCAGCATCCTACTTGAAAGGAAATGCACGGACATGGTGGTCCACTCTTCTGTTACGAAAAGAAGCACCGACAAATTGGCTAAAGTTCAAGAGACTTTTTATTTTCTCGTGGCTCACCCAAGAGTACAAACGTGACGTGATTACCGCCTGGAATCATCTTCGGATGGCCAAGGCAAATACTTTGGATACTTATTGTGAGAGATTTTGGGATGTTTTTCTCCCTGCCTCACCCTTTGAAAAGATCAATTTTAAGCAGCAAATCACGCAATTTTGTTGTGGACTTCTTAAAGAAATACGAGATTACTGCTTATTATTACAGAAATCTCAGCCCATACAGGAATTGATGGGACATGCTAAGCAAGGGTTTGCTCTGCATTCAGGTAACTTGATTTATCCAACAGATCAACTTTCAACAAATGAGGGCAGAAGAAGAGATGCACGTCCCCGACTGACAAAGGAACAGAAAGGCGAATACCTCAAGACGGGAAAGTGCTTTGACTGTGGGGAACAAGAACATATGATTGCGCGGTGTCCCAAAAAGGCACAAGAATGAGAACGACCAACAGACTGAAATAGAGCTGGGCGAGAAAATACTTGCTTCAAAACAGATACTGGAAAGGAAACTGAAAAGGATACTAATGTGCTCACAGTATTCTGTTTTAAGATTTTATGAATGAACAACTTTGAAATGGGAAATTCTTGAAGATGACTTTGATTTACGTATGGAATAATTTTTTTTTGAAAGACCTTATTTGTGTACAGATAACATGTGAAATCGAGAATGAAATGCTGGGTTGTTTTGGACGGCTATTTGGGAGAACATTGGCATGCGGTTGCAGTTCTCATCATCATTCCACCCGCAGATAGATGGGCAATCTGAGAAAGCCAATTCAGTGGTTTTGGATTTAATAAAGTCTTGCATCTCGGATCAGAAGACTCAATGGGAAAAATATTTGCCTTTGGTGGAAATTTGCCTACAATAACACGGTTCACTCCTCAACGAGGAAGGCGCTGTTTGAGGTAATCGAAGGTGCTAAGAAGGTGCATCCCTTTTTAAGCACCAAGGACATCGACGCAACTTGAAGTTGAAGGAAGATGATTCGCGCTTGAGACGCACGCCTAAGGAAACGAAAGGGAAAGGAGCGGCTTTTTCCAAAGCTTAGCATGAGATATTATGGCCCTTTCCAGATTCTGGAAGAGATCAATGATGTATCCTTCAGACTCAAGTTGCCAAAAACTTAGAAGATTCACAATGCGTTTCATGTGAGTCTTTTGAAACCCTTTAAGAGTGAGGTGCGAGTTGATGGGGAGCCTGATGAGCAACCCGAAGTGGAAGAGAGCTAGGAGATACTCGTTCCAAAACAGATCCTGGCACATAAGGAAAGAAAAGTGAAAGGTAAAGTGATTCGACGGTTCTTAGTGAAATTCAAGAACTATCCGGCATTAGATGCAAGTGGATGGAGGAGGAAGACCTAGCAGATATTCTTCAGATTTTGGAACTTTACCTTCAGGCTTTTGGATTAGCTGCGTCAAGTCCAAAAGATCCCGCGGATCAGCAAGGTTGAATCTGGTGCAGACGGGACTGCACAAGAGGGGAGTCACTCCGCTCCTTTGTCACAAATTACTTGGATAGAATAGAGTCACTGATTTTCCTTTGGATTTCATAGATAGTGCTATGCTAACAGTATTCTGTTATATGACTTTATGAATATTAAAAATGGGAATTCCCAAACTTGAACCTGATTGATGTGTACTCTCTCATGCAATTTTGTTTGAGTGCAAGAATGAAAGACAAAATGATTGCAGCATTTCAGTCTAAAGAACTTTACTATGCTCACCAAAGATGCATGGTAACCTTCATATTCTTGATATCGACATGCTTGCTCCAAAGGCCTCTTTGCTATCTACATTTCTTCATCAACGACAAATATGCTCTAAACTATTCGCAGCTTCGTATGGACACATGAAAGTTCGTGTTTATGGTCATCGAACACTTGATTGTATGGACGATATATATGGACATGCTTTTGGTCATATACTTGGTTGTCCATAAGCCATCTCTTTGATTTTCGCTTGGCAACAAATATATTGCCCTATTACCATTGGTATGGAGCACCACTAAATTTGGACAAAATTTCACTCTCAGAGTATGCAATGGAGCTCAGTCTTTCTACAACCATTGGCCTTGGCCTGCAATAAAAGCATATAATCTAATATGATTGTTATATGTCATGTTTATGATGTGGTTGATGTGGATGGTATAATTCTTCCTTTTCTTGCGGCTCTTCAAAAATGGCATTTGGGAACACATCATCGACCAATGTGGAGAGCCTCTGCTTGAGATTATGGAGAGTTTGCAGGATTGGTGATTTAGTCACCAGGGCTACTCCGTTGGATTTCATGCGCTTACTGCTTCCAATGCATATCACTTGCTCATTTCCTTGCCTTGGATTTCGGAGCATGGAAATCGGTTATGGGATTTTCATGAACCTCTTCAATGGTGGAAAAGTATTCTACAAAAGACATGGAAGTGCAAATGGCCTCTCAAACAGCGGGTTCTCTTTGGGCATTGCCATCTTGGAAGACTCTTCTCGATTTTTGGCCAATTGAATCCACCATTATCATAGTACAAGTACTTTCTTTCCTGGGTGTGATTCTAGGCTTTTCGTCGTGGCAGCAGTTACTCAGCTTTACCCTACCCATGCTTTTCATACTTACCTTCTTGAGTCTCTTCGTAATTGTTTCCATTTGAAAGAAATCCCACTTCAGCAGTTTGACATTTTTCATGAATGTTTCTAGCCTTCTGACGTGGCTTCACTCATTTTGGTTGGCCATATCTTGTTAATTATTCTAAACAATTGAAGTTTTACCCAGGTGTGTGTGTGTGTGTGTGTGTGTGTGTGTGTGTGTGTGTGTGTGTGTGTGTGTGTTAAGCCACCCATGGGGTGTTGGGGGGGGGGGGGGGGGGGGGGGGGGGCTGGGGCTCAACGCTTTTGGGAAGTGCTTTTAGCTCTAGCTTTTGAGGGTAGAGCCTATTTAAAGGTTCTTAGAGGTCCACATTTAACACAAGCTCACAGGTACAGAGTCAGTGAGTGTACTCCAATTTTCTAAACAAATACCCAACCAGGAGTGTTGACAGTGGCAGTTCAGGGCCACCGATCTCTCTCGAGCAAGACCATACCACTCCATCTTCTTCTCCCCCCCCTTCACTATCTTGTTTATTTCAGTTTATTTCAGATTGTGCAGTATTGAATCTTGACTATAGTAAAATATATTGTCGATATATCCAATCACTGGTCCAAAGTGATTACAAAGCTAATGTAAACGATTCAAATGAGGGAGTTTGAATGGTGATAAAAGCCAATGTGGATCTCCTCGTCCTCAAGAAGAGTGTTCCGAGATAGTTCCACTCTCTATTTAAATTTACGTGTGGTAATTCTGGTGTAAGTACACGTATGACTGTATGTGTCCACAAGAATCCTCATCCGAATCCAGTAATGCTTTGTTCATGTTATTCAAGAACGAGAGCAAAGGCCATAAGCAGATGATACTTATTAAACCCTCACCGTGGATAAAAAGGATGCACTTCAAGCGTCTTTCGAGAAAATTAAGTTTTTCAATTATTTAAAAGATTTGAGAAACTCTGCAAAGAGAATCAGAACCTTCTCTTTCAATCCCCTCACTAATGCGTGAAACTTTGATACTGGGCCTTTTGTCACGTCAATCAACGGTGCAGTACTGCTAGGGGGACCCAGCCTCACATTGCTAAGAAACTCTGGCTTCGTTGATTTATTATCCCCCTTCTTCACATCCTAAAGCAATCCATAAACCAGTTTGAACATCTATTAGACATAAGTCAGCATATTGAGTGGCTTGGGAAACAAATTTTTAAGGTACAGCCCACAGATTCTTACCAGAAGCTGAAAAAAAAGAGACAAGGTCTGACCAGCTGGTAGCAACTGTGATGGGCTAACAGAGGCAGACAGAAAAGCAGCTTCTGTCTGACTGAACTCAGTCAACATTCCTTCTGATCCAGAGCACTTGGTCACTGGAGGAAGTAAAGGTGCAATCTGCCACCTGCTTCCAATGCATGACACTTGCCGTAACCATACATTTTCAGCATCATGTTTATTTGCAATATCTAGTCGTAGGAGATAATGTTCAAGTTGTAGTAGACAAGGCGATAAATGAACAGCTACTTGCAATGATGGTAAAACCTGCAACAAGAAAAGCAAACACATTACAAGCAAGAGAAAAGATTCAAAATTGGAATTTCCATCCATAAATGCTTGAGTGCAATTCTCTAGGAAAATGCAAGCCTAATGGAATAAACACCCATAACCAAGCCTCTTGTTGTCTTTTCGAACCCCATCAAGAAAAGCAACTTTAAGACACAATCAAAAGGTTATCCACCTAAACTGACCTCAAATAATCTCTCAGACCTTGCATTTGTCTTACCTCGAGGCTATGGCTCATCCTAACTGTGCGATAATGTGATTGTACAGATGCATCGCTGGCCTCATAATATAGAACACTATTTAGCACTGTGGCACCTGTCTCTCTTCCATGCAGCCAAAGTGGCCACAACAATGTCGAACCACCTTCCAGCATTGTTGACTATTAAGGAGACAAAAGTGCATTTAATTAGTTCCAAAACTCTGCTAATTCTTATAACATCTTAGTTTTTTAACCAACCTGTGGAAAGTTGTATATTGAAGAACCTATGGCACCTCCATTTGCGAAGTCCTCCCTAATATTCTGCTTCTCTGCAAAAGGGACTTCAAGGCAATTGGGAAATTCTGTGTCCAAGTCCTCTAACTCCCCCATAATGAGAATTCCAGGCTGGCCTGTACAGAACTTCAGATTCTGCCACCCACGTAAAAGTCAGACACAATTATACATCAAGTAAGTTGGTAGGTAGGTAAGGAGATTAGATGTGCAGAAAACCTTAAGGATAACATCAGATGTATTTGAGAGCTCCAAAACCACTCGACGCAGTTCTCCAGCATTTACTTTCTCTGGCATTCCATGCAAAGAGACCTCCAGCCTAGGCATGTGCTGAAAACATAATGGTTGAACTAAACTAAAGCACTTGTAGCTACAGGAATACTCTCTGTGTGCATTACAGATCTCTCTTACTTACCGCGCGAACAAGAAACTTGAGCCGTTTGTGTGGTGGGCAGGTGTGTGGCATATCACGTTTTCCTTTCCTGGAGTCAGTTTTTGCTTCTACAGAAGCAAACATTTGATACCCTCTCACTACACCAGAAAGAGTCCATTTGACACCCATGATGCATAGAAGGCCTTGAACATGAGGTATCACCTTTAACTGCACCTGATGTTTTAAAAAAAGGAGATGATTCTAGCTATTTTGCCAAAAAGGGTTAAAATTACGCTTACTAAAGGCAGCATACAGTCCTGGCAAGTGAGGAATTAATTTTGTAACAGATGGAATGTAAGAAAGCAACAGATGGGTGTCCTCAAAAGTAAACCAAAATCTGCAGACAACCTTATGACGCTCCTCTGAACTGAGTGTAATTGATTCTTCCACCACTGTAATTGATAGTTCTTGCTGCTCATTTGAATTTCGACTTGCATCATCCTCCCTGAAAATCGACAACGGCTTGATTTTAAAAGCACAAGGTAATTGTAACCTCCGAGCCTTTAAAAAATGCAACAATTATATATTATTAGCCATCTTGAATCTCTCTTAAAAATGTAGTACAAAGTGGAATCAATTGCCTGTTTGACTCCATTAAATCAGCCTTTGATAAAGCTAAACTGTTCCCATCAGAATCAAGTAAATCGTCTGAGTCTGTACCACTTCCAGGACCTCCTGTTGAACATCAAAATCAACAACAATGTAGCATAGCTGTGTTACCTGGCTGTACCTTTGTGAATCTACCAAGATGAATCAAGGATATGCTCAGATTCATCTCTGACAAAAAGTGTAAGGTATAGAGTCATGGAAGTCATCCACAAGACAAACCATCAGCTCCATCATGCATAGTATTGACTATATACTACACCATCCCCACTACCATTGTCAGTGCCCAAGAGTGGGTGAAGAACTAGGTAACATTATATGCTCGCATGCACGACACACACACACAAGCACACATTATACAAAGATCTCCATACTGAGTTTCTGTCATAACTTGGGATCCATGCATGGACAGAATTTTACACAAAGTGCGGCTACTGGCCATTTGCATAATAGATATTGCAAGAAATATACCTTCCTTCGAACTTGCAGACCCAATGTCAAATTTGCAAAGAAGTGAAACAGATGAAAGATTTAACGGAATTTGCAGAGGGTTCATAAACTCCACATCCACAGCCAAAGTCTCTGGTGACAAAAAACCCAAACATCTGAAGACTTTCAAGTATTTGAGATGTCGAAAGTATTCTCCAATGCCTAAAAACTGTTCATATATGTATTCAGCATTATCAAAAAGTGTGATCTACATGAATGCTTAAAAAAGTTACTACTTCTGCAAGATATCATCAGACTGAAGTACAACTCATGAAAATTTTTCATGCAGGCAATGCTTAGAAAGTTCAATAACACAGCATGGTACATGAATAATTGAAGCTGTTGACAATCTTGGCATGCTTTTCATCTCAGAAAATTCGAGAACCAATCGAGATGCAAGCTGCCTTCAGAAAGGTTCTTTTAATTGACTCAAATTGACACATCTAAACAGAGGTAGAAAAGCACAATATATTTGCAGGCCTTTTTCCCACTCACAAACTCGGAAAATGTTGATGCTTTTGTCGATATAAAGCAAATAGGGCCCACAACACCAAAACAAGCTACAACTGATGATTGTATCACTCACCATTAAGATTCACAAAAAATGCAGCATACTCCTGACTAAATCCCTAGCAAAAATATAAAATAAAAAGCTTTTGAGTGAAGAATAGTGGGGTTGCCAAGTCGTAGTAATTTCTGCTCAGCTCAATCTTTCAGGCAAGGGTAGAATGTCAATGGTTCAATTCAAGCTGATGCAGCAGTGTAGTCCCAAACAAACATCTCTAAGCCCAAGATTATTTCTTTGTTTTGCTGAGCCTAATATTGCTGCAAGCTGCATTAAAGAGATGAAAACACTATAGCATCCAAACCAGAGGGATAAGAAGATTTTGGCCAAATCCTTTGAAATACTGGCAAGGTATGTAACCGAGTAAATTAAGGGCTCCTCAGTGCAAATTAGAAACACAAGAGGGACAGGGATAAGCACCAAACAAAACAAAGGACACTCACTATGCACTCTTTCTCTGAGACCGGACAGCAATGTGCAATCATCTGCACAAATTGCCCTTGGTAGCAGATTTCCACCCTAAGCGTATGGTATATCTACCTCCTCACAGCAGATTCGAGACCTCAGAATAACATTCAACAGAATGTTTCAGCTGGAGTGTGCATAGAAAAGTAGTCCATAGACACCCCAATTGGACTTAGCTCGAAAGTGGGGTTTGACGATAAATAACGCAAGTTTGAATGAGCATCATACCTTTGATCATAAACGTGAACATGCCATGATCACCCAATCTGCGACCCGCCGAACGTGATCAAACTGTACCCAAGCGTAGCGAAGATCTCCCGTTCCATTTTGCCTCATACGGTTCACCAAGTCCACACCAGATGACAGACCCACCGTTGTCATCTTGAAACCCATTTTAAGTCTATTCTTCACCTCTATCTATTCTCTTGCTCTACTCATCTCACAAACTGCTCAAGTTATATTAGAGTTTTGTGCACAGAAAATGAGCATGTGACCAGATATGAAGAAGCAGACCTGTGGGAGTTACAGCAATGTTGCAGTGACAAACAACAGTTTAAACTGTGTGGCAATAAAGGGCAGTGTAGAAGCTGCGTGTGTAGAGCTCAGGTGCATCCTCATCCTCTTCAACATCAAAAGTGAAAGACAGAGGGATGATCTTTCAGGAGTCCCCCAGAACTTAGTCTTCAGGAACAGGGGTTTTATCCAACAATGGTGATGAGAGCCATTTCTTTGTTCTTGAACCCTTCGTTCTTCATGGTGAAGTACAGCTCTTCTAACAAAAGAGGATTAAACTTAAGCTACCCATTTGGCATTTCAGTACCCTCAACAAGATGCTTATCTGATTCTTAACACCAGAACTTTCCAGGGCCCTATCGATAGCCCTGATTTCCAGCCTCTTCTAGTTTCTTTGTGTCTCTTTTGTTTGGTATCATACTATGTAGTATGTATCCTGTTGCATTTTGGGATATCAGTGATAATGAGCCGTGTTTCTTCCATTGTGTAGCTGTGGTCTCTCGTCTCAGCAGAGAGTGATTCCTAGATGGGCTTTTTGAATGACCATAAAGTTTGAATCTTCATGGTTAAAAACTAGGATCCTGCAATCCAGCACTCGCCTATCTTGTACGGAAAATATGCTATGACACTCCCAACACTGCATGACATAACAGCTCTACATAGGTGGAATGAGCAAGCCTGTGAAAAGAAGTGCACCAATCCTCTGAAATACATCACTGACCAGTTTCATTCTGTTGCTGGACTAATTGCAAATATTTTCTTCTCTGTACACTTATAATCAATGACAGAAAAACATCACCTCCCACAGACTCTGAGATCAAGCACGGTTGTTACATAGAATACTAACCTCCGGCCATGCTTTCATTGTAATCCATGATTTCCGACGTAGAATTCTTAGATACTGCTGGATCGAGCCATGTTCTGGCGTTTGTTCGTACAAATGGGGTAAGACCAACCTCCAGAGGTGCCCAGATGTCATCAGGTAGCATCGACTGCAATGCAAAGGCATAGCCATATTGGACACACATTGGGAGCCTATAATGACCATAGTAGTAAAACGCAGTAACACTTATTGATGGCATCCATGCACAAGGAAAATCCTCCTTGTACTAATCTAGTAAAAGAATTGTATGAAATAAGTGATTCCTAAGAGTTATTGACTTTTACTCCCCTCTGGGGGAGTCCAATCATGTGCTCCACATAAATATGCAGGTAGATCATGATTGACCGAACTTACAGCTGCCACAGATGCATATGTTCTTTGATCTTCAAAGTAGACCCTAGTGCTCTCTTTGTTTATGGCTGGAAGGTCCAGAAGCAGCATCTTCCTCTTATCAAAACTTGCACTCTGTAAAACAAGGAATTTCAATGCTATCTTTGACCACAAGTTCACTTTGTCAGACTGCTATCTGCACACTGCAGGTATTTCTTAAGAAAGGCTACGTGGTTACTTGAAGCCTAATGGCTCACCTGCACAGCCTGCAAGAATTCCTTGAGGAATGCTGCTTGATTGATTGGAGACTGATGGCTACAAGTAATCAGCTTTCGAAAATGTTGCACTGCACCCAAATAATTCCCAAGGTGCGCCGATAGCCTGTATGAAGGGAGTCGAAAGTGTCAAAAAGTTGGTTGCTTTGATATGGAGGATATATGGTAATTGATAGAGGGCACACACCTTCCCAGGTGGAAAACAACATGATCATTGATGTAATTCCAGCCTTGCCCATCAAAAATGGAAAGGACACTCGTATAGGCCCTTAACGCATGTTTCTTCTGTTAAATTTGAATACTGAACTCAGGACCTTGAAAAAACACAAGCTTTTAATTTGAAAGAGAAAAAAAAAAACTGAAAATGACTTAAGACTATGTTTGGGAGATCCATTCAGAGATGTTCTTAACATTCTTGAGTTGATGCAAAAAGGCTTGAAACACGATGGCCAAAAAGATGTCTGCTTCTTTTAATAAAAAGCTTAACAAGAGCACAACAAACAGCTCAGCAATTTTAAGATCAGTTTTGCTATTCCATCATCAATCTTTTGAGTTACTGAGTGAAAATCTAATCAGGCAGACAAATCGGAGACCCAGACAAAGGGATGGCTGGTTGATACTAGAGTCTCACCGGCATTCATGTCCAGCATGCCAATGTGGGCTATAAAATTGTCAGCTGAAGAAACACATTGAGAATGACAGAAAGAAAAAAAGAAAGATATAAAGGCTAAAGCAGCCCATAAGACCCAAACTTGTTACAACTTACAAAGGAATCTCTCATCATAAGGATCATGGCTCCACTGATCCAGAAAATGATGCCAGGAGGAAAGCTGAGCTAAATGACATTGTGGACCACTTCCTGGAATACTCCAAAGATCCCAGATATGCCAAGCCTATGAATTATAAGATCTTGAGAACAATGATCAAGCAATGGCAGGAGCAAAGGGCACCAATAAATTCCTAAAGCAAAGTTACCATAATGGGTATGAAGACATCCAATTCCAAAGACGTCAAATCCTTTTGGCGCCACCAGCAACAGCAGCAGACAGCCGAGGATTTCCCAAGTAGCCTGGGTATATTGGGTGACAGCCTCCTTTTCTAGAGATGACTCAAAGGCTCCATGGACGCACCATGGAGGTTATGGGGCTTTTGGGACATCCATACCATGTTATATGGTTGGTATGCAGGTATGATGCCCGGTATGTAGGGATCCTTTTGGGCCCCAGTTTGCAGGCATGTACGGTACAGCTATGACCCACCTTTTGGGACCCACCATTGGTGGTGATGGAAAACCTTTACTCTGGACCACAGCTGAAACCAGCCCGTAGGGCGGTAGACTTTGGCTTTCACCCAATCTTTACACTTTTAAACTTTACGACAGAGAGAAACTTCACGAATAAGCCTGTGACTCAAATTCAACACTTCAAGACATTTCACGACTTGGTAGCTAGAGCACTCCCAAGCAAAGAGCAACACCCTGTAGGCCCCAAAGACTGGCGCCCCTTTCAGTATTTCTTTATTCTTATTAAACTCGAGAAAAACCTGTAAACTTCTACAAGCTGTAGTGTGAACACCCAATTCTGGTGGGATCCCCTCCAAATCCTTGTAGGACCAAGCAAAAACATCTTTAAAAAAGTGTATAAAAGAGACTACCTGATTGAGTAACGCGGGATGCTCCCATAACCGCTTCAAAAGATGAGAAGTGAGCTGCCTCTTGGAGCTTCGAGACATCATGGGCTGGTGTTTGATCAATTGGAAACTCTGCATATTCCTCTTGTAGCCATCCTGGTGGAAGCTCCTCGAAGGGTAAGTCTTCAGACACAGACATAGCAAAGTGCTTTTGAGTGGGCGAGGCGTAAGACCCGGAGATGTTAGAGGAAGAGGTGGAACATTTGCGAGCTCATGCAGAGGAGATTTCTTCCCCCTTCGGTGATGTGTTATAGGTTCACCAAGGCCGACGGCTTCCATCAGAGGAACACTTGAATCCAGGTCATCAGGGACAAACACACTTGATTCTTTGACTGGCACATTGTTTGCTATAGGACTTGGTACACTGGTGTCGGCTTGAGGAGTTGGGAAATGAAATGTTATATTAACGTCTTCAAAAGGCCATAGTGACCTATGAGACCAGAAAGTTACAAGGTGGTGGATCTGATACAAAGTCAGAGTAACAAAATAACCTAATCAACAGTACAAAACAAAGATATATATTATGGGATTCTAGATAGGTCGATGTGAGCTAAGCCGAAAAACTAAGCAAAAATGGGCGGCTAGTTGGGATAGTTGGGAGAGAGAGTGTCACAGGCACAAGTGAGGCTTGAATAGAGACCACATAGCACGACATCGATGTGGTAGCTTCCAACCACTGCAGAGCAGGTCTTCGTCAGACCCGTCAGGTGGGATGGGCTGCTTGAGATCAAGGTTGGACTGTACTGACAATGAGCTGTGATGAACCACTGGATCCATACCTCCTTCGAGTCGAATTGGTTGCATGGGAGAGCCAGGCGTATGTATCATCGAGTGCCTTAGTAAGCCTCAACCATGGTCTACCAATAAGCAAAGGAAACCCTCTCTCCACCTGCGGAAGACTGACCACCACAAAATCAAGGCTAAATGTGAAGTCTTGTACCTTCAAAGGCACCTGATCTACTATGCCCACTGAATAGACTGTCCTCTGGTCCACCAATGTAACAACGAATGGAGCAGGGCGGGTAGGCTACAGACCTAAAGCCAACATAGTAAACTCTGGCATCAGATTTATCCACCATCCACTATGACGCCTGAGAATTGATGCCCAAGAATAGACACAGTGAGACGAGGACTTTTGTAGTCGGTGAGGGGAGCAGTTGGATAAGAGAGCCTCCTTCAATCCTTTCTTGCTTTGCCAAACTCAACACCTCAACTTGCTTCGTCTTCCCCCCTTATGGCTCAAGGTCCCGAGAAAGAGAGCGCGAGAGAGAGTGAGCCCTTCACAAGCTTCCTTGATTCGAGTCCTTCCTTTGCTAGACGAGGACGAGAGAGAGAGAGAGAGAGAGAGAGAGAGAGAGAGAGAGAGAGAGAGAGAGAGAGAGAGAGAGAGAGAAATGAAATGAAATAAAATGAAATGTTATATTAACGTCTTCAAAAGGCCATAGTGACCTATGAGACCAGAAAGTTACAAGGTGGTGGATCTGATACAAAGTCAGAGTAACAAAATAACCTAATCAATCGTACAAAACAAAGAAATATATTATGGGATTCTAGATAGGTCGATGTGAGCTGAGCCAAAAAACTAAGCAAACATGGGCGGCTAGTTGGGATAGCTGAATCACAAAAGATCTAGCATCGGTCGTTGGCGAATCTCATCAATTTCCTCCATGGTTAGAAGTCTGATCGGGCGTCGTGCATGCCTGGCCAGCATGCTCTGAATCTTTTGACGTAGCCTCCGTCGATGCTGTGTAGTCCTGCGCAGTCGTGGGCGCCTGGATTTCCCTAGTTCAATCGCTCGGTCAATCAATGTGCCTCTGGTGTGAGACGAGGAGCGACGCCTTCGGGGGAGCTCTGCTGTGGGAGTGGCTCTTGCGGCTGTCCCGTGTCTGCTCTGAAGAAGTCTCTAATCCGTCTTTGAGAATGGTTAGCCTCGCCATTCATCAGGCTCTCTCTGTGTCTGCGCAGCTCGAGCAAGAACAAACCTAGGCATCTTTGATCTTCGTATCTCATTACTCTTGAGAGTGGTCCAAAACCCTCTCTGAACAAGCAATGGAAGCGGCCTCGTATCTCGTAGTAGACGGGGCAGCGGCATGTATAATGCAGCTCTATCTCAGGTTCCATGTCACACAAGGGGCATGTCCTGGCCTCTGCTGGTACTCCGCTATATCTCCCGGTTTCAATCCGCAGCTGGTGAGAGGATGTGCGTAATTGGCCAATAGCACACCGCATCCCATGAGACAGTGAGTATCCATGTATCTGGGTCTCATCACAAAACCATCCTCCGTAAGCTGGAGAAGGTGGTCTCTGTAGAAAGCCATCTTCGTGCCCAGTTCTTGTGCTGGTTGTATCCCTGTCCTCCTGGTGTCTAGCTGGGTCAGTCTTGGCGGATGAGCTTGGTGATCTCTGACTGTGTAAGAATGAGAGATGGTGCATCCAATGCATACTGGAATGGTGGCAGCCTGTCTATGCTGAACCCATGCGCCTGAAACCATGATGTCATCTCCCCATACCAGCATGTTGTATCTCCTTGTATGGCTAACTGTCGGGAGGACTCAAGTGCCATGCGAGCATATCTGTCTCTGGGAAGTTCCCATGTGCGGTTTATGAAGGAGACTGATCTGGTGAGCGCCTCTACCACTAGTGGGGGGGCCGCCAGCTCTGCTCGGATAATGGCCCTTGGTACTGATGCCTTGGCTCTAATGAGCCGCGAGATCATAGAGACGAGAGGCTTCTCCATGTTCCCCCATCCGTCTGTGCGACCCGGCCTCCCGTGGTGATCCAATAAAGGTCCCCATATCTCACCCCATAGAGCAATGCTGAGGCCACCAAGGTGTCAAAGAGCCAGAGCTTCGTCCGGGGTTCCTAAAACTGAACCTGCGAACACATCCTCTCAATCTACCCAATGCTGCGTGGGCTCTAGTCAGTCTGGTCTCTGCTGCTCTTTTGAGTGAGAATGTGGGTCCAGTAAAAACCACTCCAAGGTAAGTGTAAGCGTCTATGTACTCCAGAATCTCCTGGCCGTATGTGAATGTAGGTGCCGATCTCCTGATCCATTGTGGGGTGGTATTAAACACCATAACCTTGGTTTTACCAAGGTTGACAGACAAACCACTTTCGTGTGCAAACGTATGCAAAGCATCCAATTGGCGTTGCATTCCCTCTGGGGATTCGGAGATCAACACAATATCGTCCGCATATAACAAAAGTGGAATCCATGTCCCTGCCAACTGTGCACCTTTATCCCCGTCCCTGTCAATGTAGTCAGAAACCTCATCCACATACATACCGAAAAGAGTAGGAGAGAGCGGGCAACCCTGCTTCACCCCAATAGTGGAGTGAACCGGTATTGAGAGTCCCTCCGGGGTGCGTACATGCCCTACTACTGATCTGTATAATGCCATGATCCCCCAAATGAGCTCTGTGGGTACTCCCATTTCCTGTAATCTACGCATCAGTCTAGCTCTGGGTACCGTGTCGAAAGCTTTGCGGAAGTCCACAAAGCTACAATAGATCCGTCTCCCATGAGATCTGCCTTCCTCGATGATGGCCCTGAGTGTTAGGATATGGTCAAGAGTAGAGAAGCCTCTCCTGAATCCTGCCTACCCAGTTGCACGCATTCCTTCCCTCTCTGCCCATCTACTCAGCTGTTGCTCAAGAATGGATGCATACAACCGTGCCAGTGTGTGCCCGATCATAATAGTGCGATAATTCCCAGGCTCCATGGGGTCTCCTGATTTGAAGATAGGTACGATCGTAGAGTGTCCAATAAGCCCTCACACATGGCACGGTTAAACAAACTGCTAGAAGCTCTGCTAGTAGGTCTTTGGCATGCATGAAATGCTCAGCTACTAGGCCCTCATGATCATATGCTCTCCCAGTCTTCATCCTGTCAATAGCTTTCTTCACCATCTCATTGGTGAAAAAGACACACGTATGTGGGCATGGGTCGGGGGGGGGGGGGGGCGGCTATTCAGGTACTGTGTACAGAGATGATGCGTACTGACCCCAGGTCTCTGTGGAGGAAATAGCAAGGGGGGGGGGGGGGGGGGGGGGGGGGACTGCTCATGAGAGAGAGAGAGATGCTAGCGTGATCAATTGGATAGAAGAAGTATATATACCTGGAAGCAGAAATCAGAATTATCCTGAAGCTTTTCATCATGCTTGAAAGTCACCATAAGAGACTTGTCGCAATCGATCTGTACCAAAACTTTGTTTTAGTCTGGGGTAGAATGTCCTCCCTCTCTCCCTATCTGTGCAGGCTCATACACTTTAAGAACAAAAAAACTTACAGCAGGGAGGTCACGTCAGTTAGCGTACCCCTGTGGAAGTTTCCCACGTATTCTTGAACTTGAAGGCCTGTATTGCAGAGTTTTGTCAAAGAATGATCGTAGAAAATAATACATAACCAAAAGATAGTCCTATATGTACCTGACTACAGCGAACACGCATCACAGCCTCCATGCCTTGGGGCCTTGTGAGGTTCCACCGAAGATCATTGTAAAGCTTTGCAGAGTCTGAGGTAGCCGAGAAAGGATGGTAGTAGTAAATCTGCCATAAAACATTTAACCATCAAAAACTAGTATTATCTTAAGAGGCTAATCTTTTGCTAAACTGAGAAAAGGCTACCTGCCCACCAGTTGTACCCGGACAACCGCAAGTGAGGCTACATCTACATACTCTTGTGTTGTTAAAAATAAGTCACAGCAAACCTGACATTTGGAAACAGAAAGCATGCAAGGATGATAACTGTTCGTCCAGAGATGCACAATATAGAAATCATTCAAGGATGATATCCTCATTAATTGTTTATATAAAGAAGAAAATCATACCTGAAGTTCTGCAAGTTCAACTGCAAGTGTTTTCAATGTCTTGTCAATAGGCTGCAATAATTTGTTAAGGTCCTGCAAAACACATGGTATACTTTTTAGCCTATCCAAAGCTCCTACTAACATTTGTAATCCCTGTCTGCATCAATTTCTATGCCATTGCTCCCAAACAAAATAAACGTTATAGAGGTGACCCCTGTACACTTACAAAGGCATATCTTACTTGTACTCTTATCTGAAATCTCCAGTACAAGCTAGGCAAAGAATAAATGCGGTGCTGCTGCACCCATTGCATGAAGCATATTAGACTCAGCATTATCCTCCAATATACTTAGGGGGGTATCAACTGGCAGTTCAAGGCCACCAATTCTTTCTATTAAGTGCTCTAGCTCCATGTGTCTCGATTTTATCCCATTTCTTTCGTTGTAAGCTTCTTCAAGTTCTCTTAAGTTGCAGTCACAAAAGATGTGACCATAGTTACCCGGAACGGGAAAGCGAAATAGCGAAATAGCATGCATAAAATGCCATTCCCTGTTTCAGATACTAACGTCTGAAACACAGAACGGGAAATTGGGATGGGAAAGGGGAACGGGGACCTGAAAATGGCCATTCCCTGTAACTATGGATGTGGCGTGTCTCTTTTTACAGATATTCTTGTCCACAGTCCTTGTAGCATGGAAGCTGGTTACAGTGCAAGGTAAACCATACACATTATTTCTCCTGAAAATTTTAAAAAGCATGGATAAACCAGAGCTTCATTGAGTAAGCTATGCCATTTGTAACCTAGGTGGGGGTTGGGAGTATTCAAGAATCCAGGAGTATGGTGGATTTAATGTGATGGTGTTATTTGTCAATTTTCAGTGTAGGGTTTCGAGAAGGTCATGTTTGGTTTGTATTGTGTAATAGACTTGGACACTCCAAGCTAAAGATTTACTGCAACATACGGGAAAAACTGCAAATAACTGAGCAAAACTTGAATAGAGACACGGGAAGAGAAGAGTCCACGTGGCCCAGCAAAGTTCCGCGCCCAGGTGCACTGGCCCCATAGATTGACGCCCCTTCTCAGGATTTCTTTATTTTATTAAGGTACAATGTTGGAGGGTCCTCCTCTCTCAGTACTCCCAAGCCAATTTGAGAAGAGGTGAGGCCCTGGGCACACTTGTAAAGGCCCTTAGGCTATCGCAAAAGCGATTACATGAAAAGCTACACTTCTAAAAACAATACGGCTAAAATCTGGTGCCCCAAAAGCCTCAGTGCAAATTGCGGAAATCCATACGACTGCCACGTCATCAACCAACGCAAATCACAAAAATCCATACAGCTGCCAAGTCATCAGCCTCTATGCAATTTTGACGATTCTCCTTTCTTTTAAGGGTTCTCAACCCCTCGGCCAAACTTTGAGAAGTTGGTAGGCTTAAAGTTTTAAAACCTAACCCTATTTATCTTTTGGGCCACTCAGCCAGAATCTATAAGTGGGTAAAAACGTCTTATGCTTCTTCCGTACGGTTTAGGCCCCTCGCTTGCCCATTAGGCCATGCCATATCATCAATTTGTGACATACCCCCCTCTTGAAAGAAATGTAATCGCCCTCGATTACGCCTACAAAACAGAAATGACAAAAACTAGTTTAGTAGACACTGACTCTAAGTATCGATGTACTAGACCCACACATATCGAGCATGTGCACAAAGACGACAGTCACTGACCATTCACATCAATATCCCCCCTCCAAATCTTAGATGAGAAGCATGATCATTGTCATTTAGCAATCATATCCAGACCACACTAATCTATTCACGAATGTCTTAATTTACTAAATCTCGTTCCTACCACATTCACATCACCCCTCTGGTGATTAAGATAAATACTGCAGTTATTTCATCTTTCCAACATGTACTCAAACAATACACACATGAAAGAGCACATGTAACATATTCATTTTAGGATTTAATTTCAAATTTACATCTGTACATAAACATTCAACGAAATACTTTCAATATCCCCGAAATCTCAAAACTTTATTCCCATCGAGGTAATATGTGACAAGGGAGTAGAGTGACTCCCCTCTTGTGCAGCCCCCACTGCACCCGATCCAACCTGCTGATTTATCGGTAACTTTTGGAATAGACGGTGCTAAACCAAAGCCTCTAGATAAATTTCTGGTGTTTGAGGAGTATTTGCTGAGTCATCCTCCTCCATCCACTTGGCATCCAGAGCCAGATAGTTCCTCATCTTGACCAAATACCGCCGTGTCAGCTTCCCTTTCTGTCACGTGACACATCCCAACCCTGTGTGTCCCTGGACAAGCTACACCACAGCAGGCTTCAGTCAGTTCAGTCAAGTCTAGATTAGCAATGATCTGGCACTTTTGTGAGTCTATTCGTAGACCGTGCATGCCCAGTCACTTAGCATAGATGCATATCCTCCGGTTGCACACAGCATGATCATCAGAATTCCCATCAGAATCCATTAGCATCAATTAGGGGAATTTTCTAGTGCATTTAGCCTATTTTCCTATTTATTGGTATTTTCACTTATTATTTTTAAGTGACTTTCCAACAAAAGTAGGTAGGGCAATTTTGCTCAGATAATATATAAGCAAACCCAAGTTAGCACTTTCTGGCAGAAGAGGCAGCAGGAGCTTCCAGCTCAACAGGCAACTTCTCAGGAGTTACCCCCGCAGCACCATCGCAAGCACATCCCGCTTCTTCAACGTTTTCCACAGCATCAGCCCCGCCATTGGAGTTCCCCCCTTCTGGCGCTAGTTCCCCAGCAAGTCAGCCCCGTCCTTGGCGTTTTCCGCGACCAACTCACCTCAGCCCCTGGCGATTTTATCCCTGCATGCTCAGCATTTTTGCAGCCAATCACTAACGCTACGCAACCAGCAAGACATCAGCGATTTCAGCCTTAAGTGCCAGCGTTTTGGAATCACAGGAACTCAGCAATTCAGCGTTTTGTTAGCATGGGAAACAATGCTGAACCAGCGTTTTTCAGCATGCAACAATAGCACCAGAAACGCAGCCTTATGGTAACAGAACATCAGCATTGTTGTCTTCAGCATCAACCTCGGCACACCCATTGTTTTCAGCCATAGGGACAGCAGTACCACAGTCATTTTCAGCCCTGAAACAGTCCAAGAAATTCAGCATAAAGAAGATCACAGATTTCAGCCTCAGTCGCGGTCGTCGTCATCGGCATAGTCCAACTTGCATCAGTCCATTGCATACGCATTGTACACCTTTGTGCAATCAAAGTAGACCACTCTCGCCGACGAGAGTGGGGCCTTCGGAGGAGGGTTTTACAACCTCTCGGTGTCGTATCTCTTCTCTCTCCTTCTCTCAATCTCATTCACTTGCACGCACAATATCCACTCTTTGTTCGTGATCACAGCACTCTACAAGACGGAAGGCTCTCTCCTTCCCTAAGAATTAAAAGGAACCTTGAGCAATAAGGATCACTAATCTTGAGAAAATACAACATTCATTCCGCTGCACCTTACATTGGTATCAGAGCTTTGGAAGTGTTCTGCATTACTCAAGAAAAGAACCACAAGAATTTTTTTTGCTTGTTGTGATCGCACGAACCCAAGTTTACTTGGGCATGGCGATTCCTAATCGTGGTTTGTTGAAGAGTGACAGGAATCCCAAGAAAGAAGGGCTTGTCCAACCTCCCCTTGTGTCTCTTTTCACTCATTGAGAGCGAACCGTGCACTTGGCGGCGGGCCAATCAACGTGAGGTGGGAAAAAGCAACCTTGGTGTGAGCGCAAGGCCGCCAAGGGGTGCGCCCACAGAAACGGGTAGAACTCGAGTGAAGAGAAGATCCTTCTCCAACGTGATTTGCAAGCGAAAGAACACCTCAAGAACCCCAAGAACCCAAGACCTTCAAGACTCCAAAACCTCAAGACCCGAGAACCTTAAGAACCTTAG
>NW_028221436.1:3750514-3777816 GCF_014529385.1 Adiantum capillus-veneris
GAAGGCCAATAAAAGCGCCTAGAGGTGATAGAAGAAGTTGGAATAACCTGGTGTTCAGCAGACATTTTGTCAAACTCATCAATGCAACAAATGCCACGATCAGCAAGAACCATAGCACCTGTTATTGAAGCAATTCACTTACAAGGTTCAAGATAGCAAGTCCTTATATTGTGGAAATTCCATGGGTTTGTAAAGCCCACAACTCAGACACATCAACAAAAAAAATTTCATCAACACGTTCCCAGGGTTGCATATGCATCCATACATGAGTATGGATCCGGACGGCACAGTACGTCCATACGGAACCCTTTTGCTTTTTTAATCCTGATCTTCAGCATGGCATGTGTACGCCTCACATTTTGGAATCGCCTGCAGCCATTCTTTGGTTTATTATAGAGAGCAACCTGCTATTGCAGAGAGTGTTCAAGGCGTGACTACGAGGGTACCGTGTAATTATTTAAGGGTCTTATCTAGTGTTCAATCTATAGTGCTAATCCATGAAGTTGGTTCATTGCACACACTGTGTAATCGATACATAACCAACAGGTTTGTGAAGAATCTATCTACATTTCAAGTTTTTAAGAAAATAGTACATACTGATACGTACCTTAACATTTTCTCTATGCAAAAGTATATACCTTACGTACTCCCTACCGTACACTATGTACCTTTCCACCTTGCACATTCTCCTAGTCAGAGCAAGTATATAATGGCAGCATAACAAAATGCCAAGTTAAGAAATGGGAGGAGAGTGTAGAATCTAGATACTAAAGACAAACTGTCAGAATCCCAAATGAAAAGGGCCCAATAGTGGGTAAGGTGCCTGACTAAGAGTGAAGCTAAATCAGTGAACTCCTCTGGGGTCAAGCCTCGGGCCCAGCTCAGCCTTACCAAAATTCAAATATCAATCCAATGACAAACAGATATTGCTGAGCCTAGTCCCATGCAGAAATAGAACTTGCTTTCTTTGGCCTCTCCTTGTCAATCGTCTATAAATTGCAATGACGCCATATCATTTGCAAGTTGCACTGCAAGGGAGTTCCTCCTCCTCAAGGCAATGCAACTGTGCACTCACCAAAGTTGCTTCAAGCAACTGCCTATAAGAGGATGCAGATAGTCAACTGCTGCAACTAAGGACCGTTTGCATCCCACCAAAGCGCAGATCCAACCTCCCGGTATCCCACAGGTGCTACTTCTCTCGCAAAGCTAGCCTCTTGACTTTGCAAAAGATCACTATATGCAGCACCAAACTATCTAAGACCATTCAAAAGCTATTGCTCACCTTATTGTCCTTCTCTTGCTTGTTCCTTGAGAGTCTAGATCAACCATGTAGAGTAGTAGGCAGTCTAACCTTTCACACACAAGTCACCTATCGCGGACACAACCCTTCAGCTTCTCAATCAACCGATCCATGGTCTCATACACTTTGCCATCCACAATGCTCAAAGAGGTGAATCAAAGACTTCATCATAGCCTCAATGTTCTTCGAGTTTTCCCACCTTATGCCGTTGTCGACATGTGCCCTGCACTCTATCCATTAACTGTAGAAGCCTTTGGCCTGCCAAGAGACTCATTAATGAGGAAGAGTCCCTTGATGCCCCGCTGGATGTGGGAAAGTACCCTATATGTACCACCCCTGTCAGACTGTTTATAAGTTCCTGTAGAGAGCCATCGAGGTCTAGTGTGATCAAACCATCACACATTACATCGCAATATACTTGACAAGTCTGCATGTAAAGTGATACTCAGGATACCGAGAGCTAGGTGAGGATAGCCTTTCTATCTGACCCATACCTACTTACAATATGCATAATCAGCTGCCACACCAATCAGTCACCCAGAGATTAGCGGAGTTATGTAGGAGAACCCACAGGTAGTCCGCTGTACTAGCATCTCCTGCCTTGTAACATGTAAATGCACCAGACCCTAGCCATTGTGACTATCCATCTAAGTCAATCAGTCCATGCGCACTTCCCATAGTCTCCAATATTCTTTTATATTATACATATCCTGCAATGTATTTCGTATAGCCATCTTGTCTGCAGCTATCTAGAATCCCATAATATATATCTTTGTTTTGTACTGTTGATTAGGTTATTTTGTTACTCTGACTTTG
Organism: Adiantum capillus-veneris; assembly: GCF_014529385.1. Taxonomy (NCBI): domain Eukaryota; kingdom Viridiplantae; phylum Streptophyta; class Polypodiopsida; order Polypodiales; family Pteridaceae; genus Adiantum; species Adiantum capillus-veneris. The sequence goes on from NW_028221436.1 coordinate 3,752,631, forward strand.
TATCAGATCCACCACCTTGTAACTTTCTGGTCTCATAGGTCACTATGGCCTTTTGAAGACGTTAATATAACATTTCATTTCATTTCTATACATGGGCTTGGAATCTTGGATGCAGTGGACCTTCTCCTCAGTAGTCAATGACCAAATCTTCTCCTTCTCAGGTGCTGTTTATTATTCTGAAAAGTTAGGTACTGCTGTGAACCCTTGAGAGCATCACAAGGGCTGAAAATCTGGAGCATTTAGAGAAAGCAGCAGTCTCCATTATTTCAAGGTTTATGGCATTCAATTCTTTAAACCACCATAATAATTTCAGGTCATGTAAGAGGTGCATGAGCAACTTCAGGATTAAAGAAATGAAGCTGGCAGCACCATACAACATGTTCAAACACAGCACTGATCCAAGCACAGTCATCAGAGGGGAATGTGCCTTGATACAAGAAGAAAAATAGTCCAATCACATCTTGCAAACATACAGAATGTTGTATATGCCCTTCATGTAATCACTACCCAAGTCTATCTAACAATTCACGTGATCAATACCCAATTCTATGTAGCAAAGTAGCATAAGTACTGATATTTTACCTGCCTCAAATACATAATCACCCGTAATAGCATCCTTGACAACTGCCACTGTCAGTCCTGCTGTGGTGGTGGTATTCCCGCACACATAAATTCCACGAGGTGCAACTCCAGCGGCAGCTTGCAAAAGTTGACTTTTCCCAAGACCCGGATCCCCTTAACATTTAAGAGCTGACATTATTAATCTTGTTGGATCAAATATACATTAGATACATTATTAATCTTGTTGGATCAAATATACATTAGATACATTATTATACATTAGATACATTACTATACATTAGATACATTATTAATCTTGTTGGATCAACTATACAATATATACATGATAAGATTGCAAGGTTAATCGGCTCACCTACTATTAAAACATGAATGTCCCCCCTTACAGGGACTTTGTTTTGATCAAGTACATACTTCTGTACACCTCCAAATAAAGCCAATGTTAAACCAGCTGCACCCAACAAAAACCCTAAAACATGTTACATTCCTACAATACAAAGCCACATTCCAAAACACTTCAATTCATAAGAATGTGTGAGCCAAGTGATAATAAAATGTCATAGAGCCTTAACAAACTAAGGTAATTCACAACGAAGAAATTTTGACCTGGTCAAGCACCTTTTACAAGTTCGTGTCCATAGATTGATGGGCATATTGAATGTAAAATTTGTCGAAACAGGTCAGGACCATGCTCTGTAGCAAATCTCACAATGAACTCCAAATCGCGTGGACTAAAAGTTCTGGCATTTGGTGGAGCCGCAGCCCTCACATCATTCTCATGGTCCTCTGTAGCTGTGCTCTGATTTTTTGAGTTTACTACCGAGATAGCTTCCAAATACAAGTAAAAAAGACTCTGACCCTTTGTTTTGTGCTTTCCTGCATGAGTACAGACAGTCATGTCCATAACACTAAAAGGCTTCAAGGACACTTGTATCAATGCAGATACAAAGCACGATCAATCATGAACCCAATGAGTTAAATGCAACACTTGATGCAGGTAACGGCATCAAGACTACCATCTGGCAAAGCATTCACAATGGACTGGAGTGCCAGCCTAAGCAAAGTACAGATTTTGCATTGAGCAGAAGTCTATATATAATTTGGCAGCTGGAATACATCTGCTTCTTCAAAAAGACGAACTCAGTCACTTATCAATTACTGCAAAATAACCCCTTCTTTTAAAGATTGAATCTGTTAAGATCTTAAACAACCCAACCACCCAGCTCCCCCCCCCACCCCCCTGCCGCGCCAGCACCAAAAAAGAAAAAGTAAAGACAACAAACATGAAAACAGATTCCTATAATAAGGTGTTTCCCAGAGAGAACAAAAAATGTGACAAATTTGACATTATTAACCCAACTTTTACCACCTGTACAGGATGCATGTACTTTGCACTTACCCCCTCCAACATCCATGTCAGTATTGATAGCCTTCACTAAACCACAAACCGTTACTACATCCCCTGGTACACAAACATCCACAAGATCATTTGTCAATTCACACTCCACAGTCCTCGGCATGCGTCCTTCCTCATGACCATGAGCCTCCGATAGCTCTTGGATCCTACACAAGATGAATGACATGATATGTAGCAAATCAAAACGTACAAGTTGCTACTGGAATAATGTAGTCCTTCACTATTAAAATGAAGCCAAAAACCCCTGATAAAAGAACCAGAAGCAAACCTCCAAAAACAAGAAACACAGAGACCCACATAATCACAAAAAAAGAAACGAGAAATCATGCTATAATATGGTGCCTCCTTGCGCACATAAAGTATCCTAGCTTTCAATGATGCTACACGAGTCATTCAGCCAAATAAGTTCAAGTGGTCAATTTGTAGGTAGCCGTAGTCTCTCTGTGACTATTTCTCAATTGCGCATCTTCATCAGATGACATTTGTTTGGCTGGATATGGAGCAGACTTGAATATCACCTAGAGAGGAGTTTGGGAAAAATATGAGACCTTACGAGATCATTTCGTACATCCTAACAACGTACATTAAACCTAGAGGGCCTATCACCTATGCCATCTTATGCAAGAGACAAAGAGCACTACACATCCAAACGGCTTTCATACGCCAGAAACGTTTTGAAACGCTTTGTAAGTTTCGAACGCGTACAAAACACGTTAACAACACTGGACTCCAGCACAAATTGCATGGATTGTAAGCAGTTTTGATCAGATGGTTGTTCAATGTGTCAAAGATTCAAGCCAAGGACATATGTATCAAGGATTGATGCAACTTATGTTTTCAAAATCGATAAAGAACTTTTTTGGACCAAGGAAGATTGATATACAACAATTTCTCTCCCAAAAGGGACTTCTGCTGGTAGCAATAGGACAACACAATGACCTTACTAGGAATGTACACATCTGGCATCCCATAACATTTTCAATAAAACTCACCTTCTCATTGCATTGTTTAGCAATGTCTTCCCTAATAGAAAACCTCATGATTAGGTATCATATCACTTGAAGACCAGACCACCACTCTTCAAGGTGTAGTATGTACTGGTCTATGAGAGCTATGAGGAACACTTTTAATTTTCTTTTCTCCATTTGGTACAAAAACTTCAGGATTGATGAAACGGCTAAGGTGCAGACTTGTATTTCGACATTTGCATAAATGGGTGTCCAGAAAGTATAAATGGTCATCCTTATCCACAAAAAGTTAAATCAAAATTTTCAAGCATTTAGACTACTTTACCTCAATTTCTGAAAATTGATGGTTTTCACAAGGGTTCTATTCGGCTGAAAAGTTTTGCTCTTGCATCCATGCATTCCACATGATGCTGGTGGTGAATAACGACCATCTAGAAACTGTTTTTCCATGGCATGGCCACATTTTAAACATGAGAAACGCATTTCCACAACTAAAGGCTTGACCACACTCATCCGAACAACAGTACCCCGTACAGAAATCAATCTCCCTGTCAATTTGTCAGACATATTTAGCATTTTATTTTATTTTTTTCAAGTTCAATTAAAATATAAAACCTAAGAAAGAAAACCTTCCAAAGAGCACATGTAACCAACCAACATAAGCTGCCTTCAAGTGCTTTAAAGCTAGCACTGATTCTGAGTAGTTATGCAGTCGAATATAGATTTTTCCTGGGTTCAAAGACTCCTTGTTGCCAGAAAACAGTATCTGAAACCAATGACTTCAAAAGGTAAGCCCAAAACATCAATAAGCCTCACTAAGATTATGAATCAGCCCAACACATCAATGAGCTCTCTTGGATTATAAATCAGAAAAGCTTTATTTTCAGGAGACAAGTCAGCAAATTGTTTTTTTAACGGCGTCCAAAAGCATGCACTGCTACGGACATAAATGCAGCAAATACTTGAGACTAGACAACAGTTATTGAATCAAAAGAACACATCACCTGGTCTCACCAATGATAGCCTCTTAAAATCAGTGTAAAAAGGTTGGATCAGCATGTAGATCCAAGTTTTCAGCCCAAAACAGGCCATTCTCAGCCAAATAAGAACTAGACTTAGATATAAAGCCCCTATCCTTACTGTCACGGGACGGGCACCACGTGCCAACGGAAAAGAATAGACTGAACAGACTTTTAGCACTTCAACAACTGAACTGAAAGAGAAATGAAATGAAATGAAATGTTATATTAACGTCTTCAAAAGGCCACAATGACCTATGAGACCCGAAAGTTACAAAGTGGTGGATCTGATACAAAGTCAGAGTAACAAAATAACCTAACAACAGAGAGAGAGAGAGAGAGAGAGAGAGAGAGAGAGAGAGAGAGAGAGAGAGAGAGAGAGAGAGAGAGAGAGAGAGAGAAATGAAATGAAATGTTATATTAACGTCTTCAAAAGGCCAGAGTGACCTATGAGACCAAACTGATACAAAAGTGGTGAATCTGTTACAATGTCTGAAAAGTGTGAAAGTGTGAAAATAAATGCGCAAAACTAAATACAAAGTATTACATAAACTTCTTAGGAGCATTCTGGGTGTCTGGCTAGAATGCTTCTAATCCTATGTTGTAGTCTCCTCCGGTGAAGTGTGCTTCTGCATCTCGGTCGTGGTCGTCTCGATTTCCTAAGCTCAATCGCCCTGTCAATGAGGGTGCCTTTGGTATGAATGCGGGTACTCCTTTGTGCTCGCTGCTGGCCTCTTGCTTCTCCTTCCATTCCTGCTTCTCTCGATCCGAAGAAATCTGTGATCTGCCTCTGAGGCTGTAGTGCTCTTTGTCTTCTCATTAGATTATCCCTGTGCCGATGTAGTTCCAATAGGTACAGGCCTAAGCACCTTTGATCTTGGTATTGCATGACTCTATCTAGAGGTCCAAAGCCTTCTTTAAATAGGCAATGGAAACACCCACGTATCTCATAGTATACGGTGCAATGACATATGTAGTGTAATTCTGTCTCCGGCTCCATTCCGCATAACTTGCAAATTCTGCTCTCAGGTGGGATTCCCCTAAATCTGCCAAATTCAATTTCCAGCTGGTGTGAGGATGTACGAATCTGACCAATAGCACATCTCAAACCATGAGACAGGTGGGTATCCATGTAGCTCGGGCGAATCACAAAACCATCTTCAGATAGCTGTAGGAAGTTTTCTTTGTAGTCGGCCATCTTCGTGCCCAATTCTTGTGTAGGGTCTACCCATGTCCTCTTAGTGTCCAACTGTATAAGACCTTGGCGGATGATTTTATTAATCTCCGTTCGTGTGATTGCCAGTGATGGAGCCTCAAGAGAGTATTGGAAGGGGGGTAACCTTTCCATACTGAACCCGTGTCTCTGAAACCACGAGGACAGTTGCGCATACCAGCATGATGTATCTCCTTTCATTGCTAATTGTCGAGAGGATTCGAGGGCCAATCTAGTATATCGGCAATTATTTGTATCCCATAAACCATGTATAAAGAACATTGATCTGGTAAGAGCTTCAATTTCTATCGGAGGGCAGCTAGTTCCGCTCGGGTAATCGCGTGTGGTACGGAGGCCTTGGCTCTAATCATTCGGGAAATCATAGATACCAAAGGTCTCTCCATTGACTTCCAATTATCCTCATCCACAGATGGTCCCCAAATCTGGACCCCATAAAGCATAGGTGAAGCCACCACAGTATCAAAGAGCCAAAGTTTTGTTCGTGGTTCCTGAAACTGCACTTGTGAACACATCCTGAAATTGCACTTGTGGAGAGAGAGAGAGAGAGAGAGAGAGAGAGAGGAGAGAGAGAGAGAGAGAGAGAGAGAGAGAGAGAGAGAGAGAGAGAGAGATGAAATGGAAGACGTCCAAAGAGAATGTGAGAGACCGAGGACACAGTGATGTGGATCTGATACAAAGTCAAAGTACAAAAAATGACAAAATAAAATGACAGAATAAAATGCTATGGAATCTGAAACAGCTAGGTTGATCTAAGCGAAGGTGGGATAGCTAAATCACATAGCAATAAAGATCCAAGATCCACTCGCTGCGATCTCATCAAGTCCAGTCAATAGCCTGACTCCAGGATTGCTGCTCCAGTCTATCAAGCTCTGATGCAACCTCCGTCGATTTGTTGGTCGGAACAAAGGGATTGACTCTTGATGAGCTCTCGAAGGGTTGAAATGTCTCCAAAGCTCAGGCGACCTCCAGAGCTCTCTAGAACTTTATTGTCTGGATCCAAAGAGCAACCACGTCCCAAGTGATAAATGCTCTTGCTCTCCAATTCCCATCTGCGCAAGGCGGTTTGTATTAAAACACTAGATCTTCATGCTCGTGTCGAAGGCCGTGAGAAAGTAGCAATTGACTAGGAAGCTCCTTTCCTTCGAGTTACCACACAGTCGGAGAGTGAGGGCAAAACCTTCTCACAATTTCATTAAAGACATCTCATCAAGTCAATAAGTTTGCAAGATTTAAAGACTCCACTTGTCTACAAACTTCATGGACAAATCTCCCTCCTTAGGATATGGTTAATTCATTCAAAAGCATAAAGAGGTTTACTATGTCTCTATGAACAAAGGGTCATAGAAAGTAGAGAAAGGGTATGTAGAATTTATACAAATTGCAATCTTCTCTATGCTCTCTTATTAAGACAAGCTCTGAATAGCTCCCTATCTCCTTTGATTGAAAGCGAAAGGAAGGACTATTAATTAAGACGCAAATGAGGGAAAAAATTCACCAAATGTGAGTCTATGAAGCATGAACTTTGGCCGCAAGTTTCCTGAAGAGTCTTTCCTCAATGGTGAAATGCACTCACAAATGCCAAATTTCACTCTATTTACCAATCTTAGGGCACACACTAGTTGGATGAATGCGTGGTCTCCTTATTGGCCCAACAACAAGAGGAAAATGGAATCCACGCGTAGGACCGTCCGTCTTAACTTCACCACCCTCTTGTTATGAGGGAGACGCCTTACTACTTGCTCCTGCACTCAATTGGTAATAGAGCTAGATCTCTAAGGATTGAAACTTTCATGAACACACATTCCCAGTTAGAATAAATGATCGTTTTTTTGTTTCTTTTGTATGTAACAACTTGGACAAAGAAAAAAGAAGAACATACACACTACTTTGCCGGGCTGCACTTCATTTTAAAATAAAATGAACCATGTACATCAAAAGAAGTGTGGTAGTTGATGAGAGGTAGAAATGACAGGGTTTGGTGATGCAAGAATTTCTCCTGCTCTTTGGGCACCAAAACATGAACACCCATTCGTTGTGGAAATTGGATCTTTCTACTAATTGCATCGTTTATTCTAATATGTGGAGTAAAATGAAAGGGAAAAACCTCTATTCCTGGGCCATATCCATGGCCTATGCATGTCCTAAATGCTTTAAAACAAAACAAAAATAAGACGTCCAAACTAAGGTGTACCTAATGAGAGGCAAAATAAAAGGATTTACTGAATCGTTTTCTCGGGCCACTAAGAGGACCTAAAATTCTACGAATGACACGTTGATATTGAACTTAGTACTAACATTATGTGTACCTTTTGCCTGCTTTGGGTATGAAGGGGATCATACAAATGCTTCGTGATTCATGCAAACTACTTGACTATGCTAAAGGTTGATTCTACCACAAAAAATTCACAATCCGTCTCAGTGGGGGCACGAAAATTGAGGCGGTCGGCGGGGCGGGCAACAAGAAGAGTGGCCTCTAGACACCCTTCAAGGCTCCCGTGCTGCTCAATGGGGCTGGGGCACAACACAACACAAACCAAAAAACACAAACCCACCGCCAAATCCCAACTACACAAGGGGCACCACCTAGTTTAAGAGCGAACTAGGACGCAAAAGAGGAGAATCGTTAGAGCAACCCACAAACAAGCAAGGAATTTACACTAACCCTAACACCAATGGATATACTCACACTACACAGATAGAGAGAGAGAGAGAGAGAGAGAGAGAGAGAGAGAGAGAGAGAGAGAGAGAGAGAGAGAGAGAGAGAGAGAGAGAGATAGTGCTCGGGCTGCTTTGAAACGTATCGGCAATGATCAAGCAAACACAACTATATATTTAAGAAAGAGAGAGAAAGGGGGGGGGGGTGCTTGTTGCATTAATACCTTCTTACAAATCTGTCATGACAAATCAAAGTGAGATTAGTACTTGTTCAACATAGCTTGCGTAAATTTCACCACAACACATCACAAGAAAAGCCACCCCAATCACTGTCTTAAGGCCAGGGAGTCCTCTCCACCCTGTCGCCCTCTTACAGTATGTGGGATTTATGGCTAGATTGATGACAACACCAGAGACAAGCTATCAAGAACTTAACAAAAAAAACACCAAGACACTTACACATCATTGTTGTCCATTACTTCACGTTGGAAGGGAGACAAAGTATCCAAGCTTAGTCCAAATCCACCCTCCTTGATTCAGCGAATGTTGGGCTTACACTAGTAGGAGAAATGATGATAGATTTCCTACTCTCAATTGAATGATCACTCTCTCTCTTACAATGGCATAGATTTCCCTTGCTAATCCCCTATTACAACACATGCACATGCATAAGACAATGAGCTTCCACTCAAGAGCTCCTTCTAGAGAGGTTGAGCTTGGCTTCTCAAGCTATAGCATAGTGCTCTTGCTTATGGCTCCCCCCCTTTTATGCTAGCTACACCCTCCTTTTATAGCAATTTTGAAGGCTAGGGTTACTCCTCTAACCATGGTTGGGTTAGATTTTCAGCAATTTATCTAATTTCTTTTGCTTGGAATTATCAAGAAGTTGGTGGGGAAAGAGAGAGGAGAGAAATGGAGGTGATAGGACTTTTCATAGTGGGTTAGTGTTAGTAGAGTTAGTATTAATTTACAAATGGAATTGGATATTTACAATGGGAGTATCCATGTAGGATACAAATAAGGAAGAAAAACTCTTAAGAGGTAAGAAAAGGTGGATTTCTTACAAGGTTGATGCTCCAAGTGTCTTGAGTAGGGCCAATTTTGACGCTTGTTGACGGTCCACTAGCTTTGACGGTACATTTTTTCTCCACTCTTGACCTTCCTTGAGAGACAAGGTAATTGAAGCTGAGTAATCAACCACCATGATGCTGTCTTTTAAGAGAAGAGGCTGAATTTTGTGGTTTTTTGATAGATATGGGTAATTTGGAGGAGGAAAAATGAGACTAGGTGGTCAATTTTGGAATGGAATTGTGTGTGGGAGGTATGAGTTCACCATGGTTTCTCTTATTCTTCAAGGTTGAGGAGAAGGTGAGTAGTGTGCAGAGAGGAGTGGTGAGAGAGATGGGGATGATGAGTGGAGAAGTGTGTGTGAAAGAGGAAAATGATAAAGTGGAAGAGAGAGTGTGGCTGCATAGCATGGGAAAACTGGGGTCCACTAAAAAATCATAGCTCACAGCTGGTAGCTCCAAAAATCATGAAAAAATTTGGGGTGATTATTCAGAGCGTGGGCTACATTTTTCTTTTACCACCGCTCCAAATTCGGAGTGGAGATAGGTGCCAAAATTCTCACCAAAAAGCCTGTTTTTTATGCCTGCAAAAGTTCTTTTAGTGGCCCCTCCTTTGTTGAATTTGTACAATGCATCCAAGAGTGAGCCCCTCCTTTGTCATATTATAATACAAAGCATTCAAGTTTCCCTTGACCCATGCATGGAGGAGGATTATTGGTGAAATAAGAAATATATACATGGTGGGACTAGTGTATGGACTATTCATGGACTTTAGCTCAATGAGCACATGGTGTTAGAATAATGAGTAAAAATAATAATAAAAATATGGAGGAGTTATGGATATGGAAAGATATTGGAATCATATGATATGGTCCCTCCTTGAATTATTTTGGGTGAAAGAGGAAAATGTATGCAAGTAAATAATATAATAAAAGTAACCAATGAGTAGAAATCAATTTTTTGTTTTCACGAGGGTGAGGGTGAAAATGTGGGAGTGATTTGTATAAAGGAAAAATATGAGGTTAGAGTATGTACATATTGGCAAATAAAATAAAATAATATAAAATATATATATATAATTATGGTGTAAGAGGATGAAAGAGGTGTACATAGGTTTAATAAAACACACACTAAGTAGAAATATTTAAATAAAATACCAAAATAATTATAAAAAATCCCTATATTTAGGCCATATATACAATGAAATATTTACACACAAAGAGGCCATAATATACTTTATTTTTTTATTTATTTTATTTTTATTATTTTTTTGGCTCACCTAGCCCAGTGACTAGCTAGCTGAGGGTTTTTAAGAAGATATGGGAAAAGTCCCGTGACTCACGCACGCCTATGTACAGTGAAATGGTAGGGATAGCCACAGTGTTTGGGTGATTTTGGTAGGGTGAGGTAACTCACTGTGGCAATTACAAAGAGCCGAAAAAACGGCTATCATTAGCCCTCCCCCTGGATGATGGTATATTCATGTACCATCATAGAGCATCTTTTCCAAAGAGAGTGCTTCAGAGTCCTTGACGAGATCTTCATTGTTTGGCCCCTCAGAATTTTGGCTGGAGTTACACTCATGCTTCATGTAACAATACTTACATGAGACAGCGGCCTTTGGACAGATCTTTGGTAGATCCTTTGGTAGAAGGCGACTCAAATAGGGCTTCAAGCGATACCCGTTTACCTTCCTGGAGTGCTCTTTACCATTCAAGTCCATAAGCTGATAGTAACTAGAATTGAAAGCCTTCTTGACTATGTATGGCCCTTGCCATCTAGTTTCAAACTTGGCATCAAAACGATTGTCAAGTCGATTGTCATACCTTAGCACAAGCTCTCCTTCCTTGATGCCTTTGTCCTTCAGTTTCTTGTCGTGCGTTTCTTTCGCTTGTGTGGCTTTCCTCTTGTAGCACTCGTATGCTGCTTCTCTTTTCCACTCAAGCTCCACTAACGTAAGAAGTCGATCCATCCATACCTCTTGATCATCTTGTGCTGATTTGCCATGAAGTCGCATTGTTGGAATGTTTAGCTCAATTGGCTGCTGTAAAGCCTCTTGACCATAGACCAAGTGAAATGGTGTGAACTCCGTGGCTTCCCTATATGTGGTTCGATACGCCCACAAGGCACCATCCAAGAAGTCATCCCATAATTTTGTCTTGTTTTGCACCATCTTTCTAATGATTCCTGCAATGACACCATTAGCCTTCTCCACCAAACCATTTGACTGTGGGTAGTATGGTGTGCTATGACGATGTAGAATGTGAAGCTCTTCACAAACTTCTGTGAGCAATCCTTTTCTAAACCCTGGACCATTATCAGAAACAATCTCCAAAGGTGTGCCAAATCTACAACAAATGTGAGTGTAGACGAATTTGCTCACTGTCTTCTCATTTACCTTTGCCACACTTTGTGCTTCCACCCACCTAGTCATATAGTCTACAGCCACTAGAATGTAGAGTTTACCATTTTTTGTCCTAGGCAGAGGACCCATAGCATCAATGCCCCACTTTTCAAAGGGTCCATTTGCAAGCACTATTTGCCTCGGGCCATGCACCAACCTTCTATTTCCATTTATCTGACAAGTGTGACAGCTTTTACACCAATGTTGAACATCCACATGCAAACTTGGCCAAACATACCCCGAAAGCAAAATCTTCTTCACAGTTAATTCTTGGGCAAAATGACCACCACATGCCTCTTCATGCAAACCTTTTAGAATGGCTGGAATTTCCTTGATAGTTGGTACTCGTCTGCACACTTGATCCTTCCCTCTTTGATAGAGGGAGCCTTCTAGGAAGAGATATACGCTTGCCTTCTTCATGAGTCTCCTCTTCTGAGCTTTTGTGAAGTCTGGTGGAAACTCACCCTCCAAAATGTAGCCAATGATGGGAGCCAATGACTCCAATCCCTGGTACCTCGGTTGCTTCACAGCAGCCGCCACCATGATGACCTGCACTTCTTTCTTTACACATGCAACGGCTTGTTGTGCAAGTAAATCAGCATCTTCATTCTGTTTCCTAGGAATATGATATAGTTGCACTTCTTCAAATTGATTAAACAATCTACGAATGGCATGAACTTTTGTCCGTAAGCTCTCATTCTTGCATGCCCAAATGCCTAAAATCTGTTTAACAATGAGAAGTGCATCTCCCTTTACCATGAGGCGTTGTATCCCTTGGCCAATGCACATCTTCAAACCATGAAGTAGAGTGTCATATTCTGCTTCATTGTTGCTAGCTGAACTTGGTAGATTGAACTTCTCTTTCATGACCACCTCTCCACTTGGGTTGAGCAACACTAGCCCTCCCCCTGCTTTTCCTGTGGCTCGACGAAAAGCTCCATCAAAGAACAAAGTAAAAGCATTAGGAATACTTTTGGTGGTGGCAATGGTAGGGTCTTTACTTCAGGCACCTTAATCTCCTTTTCGTGCACCCTATAAGTGAGAATCCCTGCCAATTGTGCACGCACACTATCTTCTACCTTGAAAGAGTATTGAAACTCTTGCAACTCCATAATCCACTTTGAGATCCTAGTACTAAGATTCATTTGAGATGACACCCAAGGGAACAAATTTTCTGCAGTGAGAATTACAAAAGGTTTTGGTAGCAGGTAGGATCTAAACTTTCTCACCGCAAACATGAGAGAAAGCATCATGAGTTCTGCTTCTGTGTAGTCTCTCTCCAAAGCATTCATGACCCTACTAGCAAAGTAGATGGGTCGCATCCTTGTACTGTGGGGATCTTGTTGTAGCAACACAGCACCAATTGTTTCTTTCCCAGCACTAGAGCTAACAAAGAATGTGTACTCCCAACAAGGAGGCATGAGTGTTGGTAGCTCTGACAAAATGACTTTAATGTTACAAAAGTACTCTTCAAGCTCATCAGACCATGCAAATTCTACTTGTTGTGTCAACTTTTGCAAAGGGTGAAGTAACTCCGAGGCTAAGTGAATGAAGCGTGACATATACTTCACCTTTTGAATGAATGAGATGACCTCCTTAAGACTCTTGGGTGATGGTAGCTCAATAAGAGCCTTTGCCTTCGAAGGATCCACTTCAATGCCTTTGTAAGAAACTTTATGACCAAGCAAGATTACTTCATCCTCACCTATATGGCACTTGTCGGGGTTGAGTTGACCTCCCATGTCGTAGAGCTTCTTTAAACCTTCTTCTACCCTTTGTAGATGCAATGATTTTGAGCTATAAATACAGAAATCATCAATGAACACCCTAATTGACTTTCCAAAGAATGCTTGAAACACCATATTCATGAAACGTTGGAATGTTGCAGGAGCATTTGTCAGACCAAATGGCATGACTCTAAAAGCATAACAACCCCAAGGAGTGATAAAGGTTGTTTTCAATTGATCCTCCAGTGCAATCCCTATTTGAAAGTAACCTGAGTAACCATCGCACACAGTGTACTTCTCATGACCAGCTACCTCATTTAGTATCTCATCCTGGAATGGGAGGGGAAAGTGATCTCTCTTTGTTGCCTCATTGAGGGGACGGTAATCCACACACACCCTCCACTTGCCGTTCTTCTTAGGAGTGACAACAACAGGAGAGACCCACTCTGAATTCTCCACTGGATAAATGAACCTGCTGCTAGAAGCTTTCTTACCTCCTTGAGTAAAGCCTGCTCCTTGATGACTCCTAGCCTTCGTAGCTTCTGAGCCTTAGGTGTGGCCTCTGGCTTCAACTCAATTTTGTGTTGAACAGCATCTACTCCACGCACATCGGTGTAGTCTTTAGCAAAAAGCCTAGGAAACTTCCTTAGCACACATTTGAACTCCTCTCTTTCATCCTTTGTAAGTGTTGTTGATAGCATACCTTCCAGCATCCCTTCATCTTGATCACCTTCGTTCTCTTGAGGACCTACCTCCTCCAAGCCTTGACAAGAGGTCTCTTGGTTGCTTGGCTTAAACCTTACCCCCATGACTTCGATGGAAGACTCCTCTTCAGTAATGCTGCCGCTACTTTCTTCTTCTGAAGTGCTATCGGTCCAACCTTCTTCCGTCTCACTTTGAGATGATTCTTCATGGAGCTCCTCTTGGCGTTGCTCCTTCATGTCAAAGACAACCTTCTTGTGATTGTCATTCCTGCAAATTAGCTTTCCACTCTCCCAATCCTGCAAAGCTCGCATTTTCATTAGCCATGGTCTTCCTAGGATAAATGGGTAACCATTTCCCTTGGTAGACATGACATAGAAATCCACTGCCTTCTTAATGCCAAAGGCCTCCACAAAAATTTTTTACAAATGCCTACGCACCTAGCCTTGCTATTGTTTGCCATCTTGACCCTAATTTCAGGTGTCTCATGGATGTGCATGCCTAGTTTTTGCATGAGTCCCTCTGTCATGATGCAAATTTGTGCACCCCCATCCACTAGACCTTTCCTAACCAATCTCCCTTTGATGTAACAGTCTAGCACCGGTGTAATGTCCTCATTCATTTCAGCTTGTGCAATTTTTACAACAGGCACACTCTCTTTTACCTTTCTCCTAGTGCTAACTGCCCTTGTTAAATCCCTCCTAACTTGTGGACATAATGCAAGAAATTGAGGCCATGAAATATCAGGACCCTTACCTCTCATGTCTTCCAACAAGTTGTACGGAGCCATACCATGTCCAAGAGGGAAGTCTTGGAGGTTGATACGACGTCGAGTCCTCTTGGTTTCCTTGGTTTCCTTTGCCTTCTTGCCTTGTCCATGGTCACTCTGTGATGTGACTCCTTCTTTCTCTTTACCTTTTCCTCGGCCACGCTTAATTCCATTGGCTTCCATGTCAACCTCATTTGAATTTGTCACCTCTACCACATGCACATTTGGATCTGGCAAAGGTGGAACTCCTTCTACCCCTTGTGGAGGTGGTCTTGGTCCATTTGGCCTTTGTAGAAGCCTTGGTTGTTGACCAGTTCCTTCACCTGCATTCATCACTGGGTAATTCAAGTTAGGCCTCCCTGGCTCCCCACGGGGCCAAGGACAATTATACATCCCATGTCCAGACTCTCCGCAATTCCAACATTGCAAGACTCTCCTAGGTCGTGGATCTCGCTCTTCAGACTTCTTTGCTTGTCCCTTTGGACCTACAGCTTGTGCAAGGTGAATTGACAGGCTGCTTAAAGATTCGTTTAACTTCTCAATACTTCCGCCGTTACCTCAGGAAGCTCCCTCGATGTTGATGCTTGTGACTTACCTTTGGGTCTAAGACCTTCTATTGGAACCTCTCCCCTTAAGCACTTGAGTTTCCTATACTTCTCAGCAGCCCTAGTTTCAGCTGCATCAAAAGTAGCAGGTGCACCCGCCTCAACTTTTACCTTAAGGTCAGGAAAGAGTCCGGCTATGAACCTCTCCTTCTTTAAAAATTCTGCACCATCACCAGGGTTAGCAACATTTCGTATCCATAGAGCCCAAAGACGTAGAAACTCTTGCTTGTACAAGTAGTAGTCATCTAAGTCTTTTTGCTTATGAGAAACAATGTCTTGCCATAGTTTTGAGTGTTTTGGGGATCAAAGAAGTATCTCTTAAAACGATTCAAAACTTCTGTGTAATTCCCCTTAACTTCCTCAGGCAAAGAGTCAAACCAAGTACTAGCATCTTTCCTAAGGACCACCTCAAACATTTCTACACGTTCTTGATCGGTTACTATCCTCTTGATACGGCAAGACATCTTGAAATTTGCTAAAAATAATTCTGCATCCTCTCCAGGCTCTCCAAAGAAAAGAGGATATCCAGACATTTGGCGTTGGCTCTCCATTATTATGAAAGATTACAACACGAGTTACAATAAGGGATACAATAGAGATCTAGAACCACTCGCCTGCAAATGAAGAAGTGAGAAAATACCACTCTAGGTTTTCTTCTTCAGCTATCCAAGCTTCAATAAGGTCTCGATTTGTTTGATCAAAACAAAAGGGTAGACTATTGATGAGCTCTAAGAAGGGTTGAAATTCTTCAAAGCTAAGGCGATAAACAGAAATCTCTAGAACTTCATTTTCTGGATCCAAAAGAGCAACCACGTCCCAAGTGATAAATTGCACTTGCTCTACAATTCCCAATGCACAAGCGGTTTGTATAAAAACTAGATCTTCATGCTCGTCGAAGGCCGTGAGAAAGTAGCAATTGACTAGGAGCTCCTTTCCTTCGAGTTCCACACAGTCGGAGTGAGGCAACCTTCTCACAATTTCATAAAGAACATCCTCATCAAGTCCAATCAAGTTTGCAAGATTTAAAGACTCCACTTGTGCTACAAAATTCCTGGACAAAAACTCCTTAGGATTATGGTTAAATCATTCAAAAGCATAAAGAGATTTACAATGTCTCTATGAACAAAGTGTCATAGAAAGTAGAGAAGGATGAGAATTTATACAAATTTGCAATCTTCTCTATGCTCTCTTTATTAAGACAAGCTCTGAATAGCTCCCTATCTCCTTTGTTGAAAGCGAAAGGAAGACTATTAATAAGACGCAAATGAGGGAAAAATTCACCAAATGTGAGTCTATGAAGCATGAACTCTGGCCGCAAGTTTCCTGAAGAGTCTTCCTCAATGGTGAAATGCACTCGCCAAACGCCAAATTTCACTCTATTTACCAATCTTAGGGCACACACTAGTTGGATGAATGCGCGGTCTTCCTTAGTGCCCAACAACAAGAGGAAAATGGAATCCACGCGTAGGACCTTCCGTCTTAACTTCACCACCCTCTTGTTATGAGGGAGACGCCTTACTACTTGCTCCTGCAACTCAATTGGTAATAGAGCTAGATCTCTAAGGATTGAACTTTCACTGCACACACATTCCCAGTTAGAACAAATGATCGTTTTTTTGTTTCTTGTAACAACTTGGACAAAGAAAAAACAAACATACACACTACTTTGCCGGGCTGCACTTCATTTTAAAATAAAATGAACACATGTACATCAAAAGAAGTGTGGTAGTTGATGAGAGGTAGAATGACAGGGTTTGGTGATGCAAGAATTTCTCCTGCTCTTTGGGCACCAAACATGAACACCATTCGTTGTTGAAAATGGA
This sequence comes from Adiantum capillus-veneris, assembly GCF_014529385.1. Taxonomy (NCBI): domain Eukaryota; kingdom Viridiplantae; phylum Streptophyta; class Polypodiopsida; order Polypodiales; family Pteridaceae; genus Adiantum; species Adiantum capillus-veneris. Next base: position 3,769,600 of record NW_028221436.1, read on the forward strand.
TCTTTCTACTAATTGCAACGTTTATTCTAATGTGTGGAGTAAAATGAAAGGGAAAAACCTCTATTCCTGGGCCATTATCCATGGCCTATGCATGTCCTAATGCTTAAAACAAAACAAAAATATAGACGTCCAAACTAAGGTCGTACCTAATGAGAGGCAAAATAAAAGGATTTACTGAAGCGTTTATCTCGGCCAACCTAAGAGGACCTAAAATTCTACGAATGACACGTTGAAATTGCAACTTAGTACTAACAATTATGTGTACCTTTTGCCTTGCAATGGGAATGAAGGGATCATACAAAGCTTCGTGATTCATGCAAACTACTTGACTATGCTAAAGGTTGATTCTACACAAAAATACACAAGCCGTCCTCAGTGGGGGCACCAATTTGAGGCGGTCCGGGGCGGGCAACAAGAAGAGTGGCCTCTAGACACCCTTCAAGGCTCCCGTGCTGCTCAATGGGGCTGGGGCACAACACAACACAAACCAAAACAAACAAACCCACGCCAAATCCCAACTACACAAGGGGCACCACCTAGTTTAAGAGCGAACTAGGACGCAAAAGAGGAGAATCGTTAGAGCAACCCACAAACAAGCAAGGAATTTACACTAACCCTAACACCAATGGAATACTCTCACACACTAAAAACACAGAGAGAGAGAGAGAGAGAGAGAGAGAGAGAGAGAGAGAGAGAGAGAGAGAGAGAGAGAGAGAGAGAGAGAGAGATAGTGCTCGGGCTGCTTTGAAACGTATCGGCAATGATCAAGCAAACACAACTATATATTTAAGAAAGAGAGAGAAAGGGGGAGGGGGTGCTTGTTGCATTAATACCTTCTTACAAATCTGTCATGACAAATCAAAGTGAGATTAGTACTTGTTCAACATAGCTTGCGTAAATTTCACCACAACACATCACAAGAAAAGCCACCCCAATCACTGTCTTAAGGCCAGGGGAGTCCTCTCCACCCTGTCGCCCTCTTACAGTATGTGGGATTTATGGCTAGATTGATGACAACACCAGAGACAAGCTATCAAGAACTTAACAAAAAAAACACCAAGACACTTACGCATCATTGTTGTCCATTACTTCACGTTGGAAGGGAGACAAAGTATCCAAGCTTAGTCCAAATCCACCCTCCTTGATTCAGCGAATGTTGGGCTTACACTAGTAGGAGAAATGATAGATTTCCTACTCTCAATTGAATGATCACTCTCTCTCTTACAATGGCATAGATTTCCCTTGCTAATCCCCTATTACAACACATGCACATGCATAAGACAATGAGCTTCCACTCAAGAGCTCCTTCTAGAGAGGTTGAGCTTGGCTTCTCAAGCTATAGCATAGTGCTCTTGCTTATGGCTCCCCCCTTTTATGCTAGCTACACCCTCCTTTTATAGCAATTTTGAAGGCTAGGGTTACTCCTCTAACCATGGTTGGGTTAGATTTTCAGCAATTTATCTAATTTCTTTTGCTTGGAATTATCAAGAAGTTGGTGGGGAAAGAGAGAGGAGAGAAATGGAGGTGATAGGACTTTTCATAGTGGGTTAGTGTTAGTAGAGTTAGTATTAATTTACAAATGGAATTGGATATTTACAATGGGAGTATCCATGTAGGATACAAATAAGGAAGAAAAAACTCTTAAGAGGTAAGAAAAGGTGGATTTCTTACAAGGTTGATGCTCCAAGTGTCTTGAGTAGGGCCAATTTTGACGCTTGTTGACGGTCCACTAGCTTTGACGGTACATTTTTTCTCCACTCTTGACCTTCCTTGAGAGACAAGGTAATTGAAGCTGAGTAATCAACCACCATGATGCTGTCTTTTAAGAGAAGAGGCTGAATTTTGTGGTTTTTTGATAGATATGGGTAATTTGGAGGAGGAAAAAATGAGACTAGGTGGTCAATTTTGGAATGGAATTGTGTGTGGGAGGTATGAGTTCACCATGGTTTCTCTTATTCTTCAAGGTTGAGGAGAAGGTGAGTAGTGTGCAGAGAGGAGTGGTGAGAGAGATGGGGATGATGAGTGGAGAAGTGTGTGTGAAAGAGGAAAATGATAAAGTGGAAGAGAGAGTGTGGCTGCATAGCATGGGAAAAGTGGGGTCCACTAAAAAAATCATAGCTCACAGCTGGTAGCTAGCTCCAAAAATCATGAAAAAATTTGGGGTGATTATTCAGGGCGTGGGGCTATATTTTTTCTTTTTACCACCGCTCCAAATTCAGAGTGGAGATAGGTGCCAAAATTTCACCAAAAAGCCTGTTTTTTATGCCTGCAAAAGTCTTTTAGTGGCCCCTCCTTTGTTGAATTTGTACAATGCATCCAAGAGTGAGCCCCTCCTTTGTCATATTATAATACAAAGCATTCAAGTTTCCCTTGACCCATGCATGGAGGAGGATTATTGGTGAAATAAGAAATATATACATGGTGGGACTAGTGTATGGACTATTCATGGACTTTAGCTCAATGAGCACATGGTGTTAGAATAATGAGTAAAAATAATAATAAAAATATGGAGGAGTTATGGATATGGAAAGATATTGGAATCATATGATATGGTCCCTCCTTGAATTATTTTTGGTGAAAGAGGAAAATGTATGCAAGTAAATAATATAATAAAAGTAACCAATGAGTAGAAATCAATTCTTTGTTTTCACGAGGGTGAGGGTGAAAATGTGAGAGTGATTTGTATAAAGGAAAAATATGAGGTTAGAGTATGTACATATTGGCAAAAATAAAATAAAATAATATATATATATATATATATATATAATTATGTGTGTAAGAGGATGAAAGAAGGTGTACATAGGTTTAATAAAACACACACCTAAGTAGAAATATTTAAATAAAATGCCAAAATAATTATAAAAAATCCCTATATTTAGGCCATATATACAATGAAATATTTACACACAAAGAGGCCATAATATACTTTTATTTATTTATTTATTATTATTATTATTATTATTATTTTTTGGCTCACCTAGCCCAGTGACTAGCTAGCTGAGGGTTTTTAAGAAGATATGGAAAAAGTTCCGTGACTCACGCACGCCTATGTACAGTGAAATGGTAGGGATAGCCACAGTGTTTGGGTGATTTTGGTAGGGTGAGGTAACTCACTGTGGCAATTACAAAGAGCTGAAAAAACGGCTATCAATAGGTTGGACAAGTGGTGGACCTTAACACCCAAATATTCTTAATATAATGACATAGAGTGAAAAAGTGGTGAATCTTGAGACCAAACCGCTCATGCTACTAGCGTTAATAGGTTGGACAAGTGGTGGACCTTGAATGTAAACCCCCCATGTTTCAATAGAGTTAGCTTTGACAAATGGTAGAGGATCCTTCTCTCCATGTTTCAATGGAGCTTAGCTTGGACAAGTGGTGGACTTTGTTCTCTCTATGTTTCAATAGAGTTAGCTTGGACAAGTGGTGGACCTTGGAGCCAAACCCCCATGTAAAACATATCATGGACATTTCAAGTGGTGAGAAAGAATACCCTTTAAGATATACCCTTATAGGTTGGACAAGTGGTCGACCTTAACACCCGATCTTCTTAACGTAATGACATAGAGTGGAAAAGTGGTGAATCTTGAGACCAAACCACTCATGCTACTAGAGATAATAGGTTGGACAAGTGGTGGACCTTGAATGTAAACTCCCCATGTACAAAATATCGTGGGTTTAAGGTATTTCAATGGATCTTAGCATCTTGGAGACATGGTGCAGCTTGCTTCTCTTCATGTTTCAATGGAGCTTATCTTGGACAAATGGTGGAGCATCCTTCTCTCCATGTTTCAATGGACCCTAGCTTACACAAGTGGTGGACCTTTGCTTCTCTCTATGTTTCAATAGAGTTAGCTTGGACAAGTGGTGGAACTTGGAACCAAACCCCCATCTAAAACCTATCATGGTCATTCCAAGTGGTGAGAAAGAATACCCTTTAAGATATAGCCTTATAGGTTGGACAAGTGGTGGACCTTAACACCCAGATCTTCTTAATATAATGACATAGAGTGGAAAAGTGGTGAATCTTGACATCAAACCACTCATGCTACTAGTGATAATAGGTTGGACAAGTGGTGGACCTTGAATGTAAACCCCCATGTACGAAATATCATGGGTTTAAGATATTTCAATGGAGCCTAGCATTTTGGAGACATGGTGCAACTTGCTTCTCTTCATGTTTCAATCAAACCTGTCTTGGACAAATGGTGGAGCATCCTTCTCTCCATGTTTCAATGGAGCCTAGCTTGGACAAGTGGTGGACCTTTGATTCTCTCTATGTTTCAATAGAGTTAGCTTGGACAAGTGGTGGACCTTGGAACCAAACCCCTATGTAAAACCCATCATGTGCATTCCAAGTGGTGGTAAATAATACCATTTAAGATATAGCCTTATAGGTTGGACAAGTGGTGGACCTTAACACCCAGATCTTCTTAATATAATGACATAGAGTGGAAAAGTGGTGAATCTTGAGACCGAACCACTCATGCTACTAGGGATAATAGGTTGGACAAGTGGTGGACCTTGAATTTAAACCCCACATATACAAAATATCATGGGTTTAAGGTATTTCAATGGAGCCTAGCATCTCAAAGACATGGTGCATCTTGCTTCTCTTCATGTTTCAATGGAGCCTATTTTGGACAAATGGTGGAGCATCCTTCTCTCCATGTTTCAATGGACCCTAGATTGGACAAGTGGTGGACCTTTGCTTCTCTCTATGTTTCAATATAGTTAGCCTATATTAGACAATTAGTAGACCTCGAATCTCTCCATGTTGTCTAGAGCTGAGCTTGGACAAGTGGTGGACCTTACTTCTCCCTTCCCTTAGTTTACTAGCTTAAATGATCACTATGTATACTGCTTAGATCTAGCTTGAACAAGTGGTGGAACTTGTATTCACACAAACTTAATCCATTACAAAAAAGTATATGTTAAAATAACATTTGGTTTTTTTTGTTTCAGGAAAGATGGCTCCAAAAAAACAGGTTGCAAGGGTTGCTGTCTCAGTTGACTATACTTGCAATGATCTTAGGAAATGGTATTTGGACATACATGGTATAGAGGGTGCACAATTTCATAAGGTGCATCTATTTATTGCCAAAAAGGAGAATGACAACTTGTTTGAAGATGTTGGACAAGTTGTGGAAGCATCTGTCTCTGTAGTTGATAGTCATCCAGAGGTGGAATGCATTGACATTCTAGTTCCAATGAATCTAGAATTTCAACTATCTCCAGGAGCATATGCATTGGAGCGCATGTTAGAAACAAAGAAGAGACAATGTTTTCTCGAGGATGGAAGTTTGCAGAATCAAATCCAAATATCACAGCAGATCAAATTCAAAGCTCCATCATTGCCACACTACAACGAAAAAAGGTGAAAGCTTCACGACCACCATCCACAAAGAAGCAAGCAAAAGTGCAGAAAGTAGAAGCTAAGTGAACTAGTTCCATTTTGGATGTAGACAAGGCATCTTTGGCATCCTCATCAACAGAGGGTTCAATGTCAAAGATGAGAATTGTGGATCCAGATGTTTAGAAGCTGAGGCCATGAAAGGACAAGAAAAAGATACAGGTGGAATGAATAAGTACATAAATTATTTTCCTTTCCAATATAGGGAATTTGATATCCCTATTCAAAATTGTTGGCTTGCTCCTGATCACTATAATGCATGTATTATGGATAAAAAACACGCTGAAAGTGTGTTATTTGGATTTTCACGGAGTACGACCAAGCCTGCAGCATGTGCATATTTGATGCCTGTTCGAAATGCAAAATCAAAGAAGGGGACTCCTTTGGCAGTAGAAGAGGTAGAGGAGCAAAAAATAAAGATTATCATTATTGGATTCTTGATGGGCAGCATTCAATCTATGCTGCAAAAAGTTTTGCTTCACAATGAACAAAACAACAAAGAGATCTTTGAAAGACTGATTAGCGTGTATAAATTTAGAAAGGCTCGCATATTGTTGTGAATGCTCCTCCATTTGTTGCAACTGCTATATCTGCCATTGCAAATGAGGAGGCTCAGGCATTGTATGTCAAGCAACCTTACAGCCAAATATTGAGACATTTACGGAGTCAATGGATCTTCTCAGGACGACCACCAAAGGCAGCAAGTGGAATTGCCGAGGGACATGCATCTCGTGCCGGATGGGATGTAAGTTATTTTCTTTGTCTTTTTGATAGTGTTTAATTAACAAATCTTGCTCAATAGTTTAATTATTCTCTATTTATTTTTAGGCTTTTCTTCGATTGGCAAGAATGAGTGCAGCAGCAAGTTGGATTGCTAAACAAGCACACATGGTCACGTACTCTGATTTAATTTATGATTGCTGGATAAAAATCATTGAAACGCTAGAAGAGGAGAATAAGAAACCCCCAACAACTGTATTTAGATACCTTTGTGGCCTTGAGAATCAGAGGTAAAGACTATTCAAGAAGAGATTAGAGATGAGAAGATTTTCTGTCAAAGAGTGCAAAGGATGGTGATGCAACTGACATGTATGATCGAATCAAGCAGTTGAAGCAAGACAAATTGATTCAAGATGCACTTCTTGAAGGCTTCAACAATTTGAATGAGTCTTCACCATGTAAGACTGGGAGGAGGTGGTCAAAATGTATAACATCATGATGTTGTTTAAAAACAATTTTAGCTATGCTATGCGAGGAATGGATCAGATCTAGTTTTGACGCGTGGAACAAAGAAAATGGCTTTTCCAGATGGAGCAATAAAAATACATGCATGGGCAATTCACCTTCAAAAGGAGGAAAAAGAGCCTAGAGATTTGCCATGGTCAAATATATGTGGTGAGCCTACAAATGGAAGGCAATCTCTACTTGATGCGCCACTTCAATAATAAAGTGCCTATTGGCTTATGTGTTTTAGATATGACAAAAAACGTTGGAGGCAATTTGAAGTGGAGTGAGGAGACATTTAACAATGCTTTGGATGGGATCTTGGCTATTGCTGGAGGGTCAACAGATCCTGGATTTGTCTTTCTTGCATTTGTGGATTTCACTAACTTCACAAAATTGCAATGTGCCTTTCACGCCATGGGAGATAATCTGAGCTACCATTGTTGTGGTGCATTGCATCACTTTCCATCAGCTCCTTGCAAAGGAGCAATTCAATTCCTAACAGTTATTGCCTTCTTGTGGACAAGGCAATGCATTTGAAGACCTGAGAAGAAGATCAGAGGAACATCCCATGCCAATTGATTGTTCTCTTCTTCAAGTAGCAGATAGCGATATGTCAGATTTGCAATATTTGGAGGCCAAAAAAGAGCTTTGGTCAAGCACTACATTCGTACATATTGTTTTGAAGACCGCAAGCTTGTTGATGTTTTTGGTGATGGCTCCTTGGTTGCACAAGAAGCAATACAACAGAAAAAAGAAGTTATCTGCTTAATTGATAGTGTGGAGGAAGGCAAAAAGCGTGGAGACCATGCTGCTAGACTTTGTTAAGTCTCATGAAGATATAGAAAAAATGGGCTGGACTTCAACAATCCACTTCGCAATCAGGCGACATTGTGCCTGTTACAGAGGAGTGCTCTCCACAAAGAGAAGAAGAACAAACAACAACACCTCCTGTCAATGGAGGACTTTTGGAAATGGAGACACGTATGTTTTGAGTTTCTTGTGCATGTTAGAGTGTTTCTTGTTACTGATTTGATTTCGATACTTTATAGTTAGATTTTTTTATATAGTATGATTGAGTTTGTATTTTTTATCTCAAGCATTCGAGGTTTGAATGTAAATAGTAAATTACTTGAGTTTTTGAATGGTGGATCTGTAGACTAAAACTATAACATTTAATACTCACAAAGACTTAATTACTTAAGAGCTTGAACTCAATAAGTTTTGGACCTTTTATCAATACCCCTTGATATGATACATTAGATCGTAGCATGGTTAATGGTGATGCTTCATAAATTGAACCTAGCTTAGACAGGTGCTGGAGCCTAAATTTAACTAACCTTGCTAGAAGGGAGCTTATGTTTGGACTTTGAGAACTAGCATAAGTAATTATTAGAGCAATAGATTTAGACATGTGGTGGTGGCAGGCTTAGAGACAAAATCGTTATGAGATTGGAAAGGTTTATTAAAGTACTGGCAATTTACTTAGTTTTAGTCTCATTAAATGCATAGCTTGACAAAAGGTGGACCTTACATGGGATCCTAATTTCAAGAGGTGTGGTAGACCTTCAAACAAAGCA
>NW_028221436.1:3778016-3834742 GCF_014529385.1 Adiantum capillus-veneris
GGCATGTTTATAATAAATAGAAATAGCCAGTGTCAAAGATTTATCAATTTTCTACCCAATGAATTCCATTTCGTCTCCTTGTCTCCAACCATTGTAAAAAATGATCTTTTTTGCACTCGAAGCACAATATGATTGTGATCACCTCATGTTAATCCCTTTCTCTTTCCTGCATTGCAAAATTTTTTAGACTCTACTCTTCCTACTCTCTCCCACTAAAAACTATGTAAAACCAATTGAACATCACATGTAGGGCATTTGTCCTTTTTTTTCCCACCTCTATGACTTGTATTTTTGAAGTATATTGCTTTTTCTTGATAGTATGAGCACTCCATTCCTTGGCTACTCTAGATGCCCAATGAACCATAGGTGTGGTAGAAAAAATGCACCATGTGCAAAAAGAATGTGCCGAAAAAAAAACTTTAGTCCAAACATAGATGCATTTTGACTCTGGAGACCAAGTGTTCAACCCACCAGGTAATGTATTATGTGTGTTTCCCCCCAGGCACCACCCATTTGTGTTGTGAAACTATTGGTTTCAAACTTCAATGTGGATATCTAATCAAAGGTTAGCTTTGCCTTTTCAAGTAGACAAAAATTATCATCAATAGACTGTCACACACAAGCACGCTTTGCTGCTTTGTTATCTCTATAGGTAGTAATATCACACACCTTTTTCCACAATTAAAACTCAATGGGACTTTGGGAGTCTGAATAGCATGAAAGCAAATGCCTAGCTTTACTACCACTCATACAAATTTTATTAGGGAGATCCTGCGTACTTCTAGATGTCTTCTTGTCCTTTGATAGCTCAAATGCACCACCATTTAGACCAACACTTGATATAATAGCCTCGAGTTCTCTTAGACACTCTTCCTTCTTTCTGTAGGTTCCACATTCTAAGCATAATTAACATGGAGCATTAGCAGCTTATCAAGAATTTGTAGACGGGCATGAAGGGTGCATACATGCATATTTATTAGTGGAATCGGTAGAATAGGATCCTAATTTGGATCATCCATATCTCAATTAGGAGGTACACTTTGGTCACAACAACAACTAGGATACCTTGAAACCATTGTTGTATTGCTTCACTCAGTGTCTGTGTAATAGGCACACCTTTTGTAGAGTTGACTGTAACTTTGACACCCTTTTCCTTACCACCCTTTGACTTGCTAGAATGAGCCATCTTTTCCATCTCCTACAAAATATAATAGCTCATTGAAATTCTAAATGGGTGTTGATGCATTGGTTAGAGGATCGCTAGGGTAAACATGGCCATCAACCCATAAGTTGACTACCTTGCACCCAATGTTTCGTAGCTGATCTTTGCAGCATTGGGATTAGATGTGCCAAGTCATAAAGTAGCAAACTCTTGCTCAAAAGCAACATTTAATCAATATTGTTTTGGCATATTAGTAATGTCTTGCAGTGGAAGGGGATTGAATGAAATTTGTGTTAACTAATTAAGTAAATCAGAGAGAGAAGGTGTAATGATGACTGCTACAACACAGAGAATATTGGCTATGCAGGGAAGAAACGGAGAGTACTCAGAGGTATGAACAAAGGATTATAATGTGGAGGGAAGAAAGAGAGGAATGCAATGTAATCTCCTTTGAATTCAAATTGTTGATCATAAGTGTTTTAGAGAGATAAATGTTGCTGCACACAGAGGTAATGGAGTTCTCCATTGCTCTCACCTAGAGTTGGAGTGGGAGAAGCATGAGAGAGAGAGAGAGAGAGAGAGAGAGAGAGAGAGAGAGAGGGAGAGAGTAAGGTTTCCACCTTTTTGGAGTAGAAAAATAAATCCTAAGCTTTATTTGATATTGGAATTAGGGTTGTAGGAAAAGACGCACAGAGCTTGGAGAAGACAAAGGAAGCTCAAGGCACACAAAAGAGAGTGTATTACTTAGTGTGCAATGGAAAGATAAGATAGCCCTAGAGTGATGGGTGTATATGCAAGGCATAGGGAAAAACCTCCTAGCATGGGTAAAAATGCCGCGAAGGTCCTAAGTGTATTCACACACATTACTAACACATGTATATGGTAACAAATCTCCCCTAGGAGTGATGCACTGAATGAGAGCTGGCACACAGAGTATAGGGAAGTGCCATGGCCTGAAAACATGAACAGTCCACATAGGGGAGTAAGCCCAAAGCTTTCCAAAAAGCTTCAAACTTCTCACATGACAATGCCTTTGTGAAAAGATTTGCAAGGTTTTCCTGTGTTGGCACATAAGCCAAGATGATCTCTCTTCCTGAGAGACTCTCCCTGACATAATGGTAATGCATCTCAATGTGCATTGTGCGAGCATGAAAAACTAGGTTCCTTGCAATTGCCAATGCGCTCTGACTGTGAGTGTAGATAGTATTTGTAGTGAGCTGTCAAACACCCAATTAAGCCATAAGGTGTCTGAGCCATACACACTCAACCGTAGTAGCTGTGAAGACTACCTTGTATTCAAGTTCACAACTGGAAGTGGCCACAATAGGTTGCTTCTTGCTCAACCATGATATGCATGAGTTGCCAAGCATGAAACAAAAACCACTTGTGGACAATCGTCTGTCAAAACAACCAGCCCAATCTGAGTCCAAAAAACATGTAAATTTGGCAACAATGATCCCCCATTGGGATAAAAGAAGCTAAGATGTAAAGTGCCACTCAAGTGAGAGCCTCCCAATGCTTAGATCCTGAGCTATGCATGAATCTACTGACCTGTGAGACTACAACTGAAAATCCGGCCTCGTGTTGCATACATAATGAGGCAACCAAAAGAAATTTGGTAAAGAGTGACATCAACATGATCATTAGCATCATCAAGACTCAATTTCAAACCTGTTTCCATGGGAATGGAAATATTCTTTCAATCCTCAAGTCCAGACTTACATAGCAATGTCTCTATGTAACCTTTTTGACACAAGGCAATACCACCATCACACTGCTTAAATTGTATACCCAAGTAATGATGCAACAGTCCCAAATCTTTCATCTTGAAAGTAGCATTCAAATCAGCCCTTAATTCAGCAATATGTCTCTCATTTGGTGTGATCAACAAATCATCTACATAGAGAACCACAATGAGAAGTACATCGCCCTCTCTCTTTACATACAATGTGCTTTCTGTAGGACTGTTACAGAAGCCTCGTTTGACCAAATGAGTATCAAATTTCTCATATCAAGCACGAGGAGATTACTTCAACCCATACAAAAATATCCTACATCTGCACACTTTATCCTCTTGTCCTTTCTTGAAAAAACCGTGAGGCTGTATTTCATAAACTTCCTCAAATATTTCACCAATCAAAAAAGCAATAACAATGTCTCACTAATGTACATCCCAACCAAAACGAGATTGCAATGCACATAGAAAATGCACAATAGTCATATGACAAGTGGGAGCAAAAGTCTCTTCATAATTTATGCCTTTTTGCTGTGCATAACCTTTTGCAACAAGTTGAGCCTTATAGCGATCAATCTCACCATCCGGCTTGTGTTTTAACTTGTAAATCCTCTTTGTACCAATGGCCTTTTTACCAGGAGGCAAATAACATAAAGTCCATGTGTCATTTTCTATAAGTGCATCATAACATGGCAGTCATCCAATTTTTTGAATTCTGTGCTTCATCAAAAGTTAGAGGCTCCTCAACATCATGTAAGCTAAACACAACCAAAGCATAACAATCTAATGCATAAGATGCATGATGAGACCCTGAATGAGTACAACTAGACAAAGGTGCATCGAATTTACAGTCATGCAAAGTATGCAGCACTAGCCATTTTGGCATACCTCTAGCCTCCTCATTCTCAGCCCTTTCCTCATCAAGTATGCAATGTACATTTGCATCAGTAAACAGGCCGATCTACAATATTTTCAAAAACCGCCATAGGGTGTACATTTTCCTCATTGGAATTTACATTCGAACTTCCACCACTGAAAAGTGGCAGCAAAGTGTCATAAAGTCCTGTGAGCTTACATTACTGTCTCTAGTACATGACAACAAGGGATGAATAGAATCTTCCACAAACACAACATCCTGTGAGACCAAGATACACTTTTTTTGAGGATGATACAACCTGTAACCTTTACTTTCAACAATATTCCAACAAAATAGCATATGATAACCTTATCATCCAATTTTCTACAGTGCAATTGCATCACGAAAGTATATGCCAAATAACCAAAAACACGCATATGCTGAATAGAAGGCTTTCTATCATGCCATGCTTCATATAAAGTCATACACTGTAAAGATTTTGTAGGACACCTCTTAAGTACATAAGTGGCACACATGATGGCCTCAAGCCAAAATGAATACAACAAAGCTTGACTCTTGACCATACATCGTGCCATTTCTGTAAGTGACCTATTTTTTCTCTCAACAACACCATTTTGCTGAGACGTATAAGGCACTGTTCATTGGTGTTTTATCGAAATGCATTAAATTCATGAGACATATACTCCCCCGCCCGATCGGAATGGAGGGTGCCCATAGTACATTTCGAGACATTTTTGCATTAAGTCAAAAAATAAAGGTAATTGCCCAAGGATGGAGTTTGCATGGGCCCACAAACATCACTATGCATAAGCAGTAAGCTGCATGTGGCCCTAATTAAACCCTCCTTTGGAAATTTTGGATGCTGCATCTTACCAAAAAAGAGCCTTCACAAACATCTTTGAAAGGTGCTTCAAGAGGCGGCAAAGAAGAAACCATATCATATTTTTGCAAACACAACAAACTCGCAAAATTCAGATGTCCAAAATGTGCATGCCAAAGTTTTGCATTTGAAATAGCCTTAGAATTCACGACTACATTTGCAAAATCCTACCCACACTTTTCATACAAGGTGATTTTATACAACCCACGGCATAAAATGCCAGATGCAACAATTTCATCACCAAAACTGAGATCATGTATTGTAAATATGTCATCCACAAATTTGACTACAAGACCAAGTCTAGTGTAACATTTAATGGCCTAGTAACTTGTGTGTAGCGGAAATTAATATGAACATAGTCGGCATTTCATTAGAATAGATTCCTAATGAGAATTACAAGAGTGCTTGGGTGGAGAGAGCAACAAAAAGCATAACACCTAGTTAGATAGCATGAACAATACTTTCAAAAGAGAGAAAAATTAAGCTATTGACAACAGCCGAGGACCGGATTTACATGGAGCCGGTCCCCCCTCCAAAACGCTTGGTATGGTTTCTCCCATCAAGAGAGACATTGTACAGTACAATTCTTTGTGTTCCTTGAAGACTAGCTAGTGCAATGAAGATGAAAGCTTCATGCACTAAGCAAAACACTTATCAAACACAACATCAATTCTCTCTTGTCTCAGACCCAAGACCTCACACACCTTCGAAGATGGTGAGAGCTAGCGGGGTATGAGAGTAGATTGAGAGGAAGAAGGAGTATTCTTACAAGAAAGATGTACATCTCCTCACATAAACACTCATATTAGCATAGCTTAGCTTAGTCATTAGCATGGTAGAGGAGATGAGCATGCATTGAAGCTTGGCTCTTGGTCAGATTTGCATCACAAAGCCAATAGTTGTTGGTGTAGGCCTCCCTTCTCACAAGCTTGGAGTAGGTGGTAAGCTTTCCATTAAAGCTTGATAAGGAGAGAGAGAGTCTTCTTTACTTCACACATGAGATTGTGTGAGTGTGTGTGTGTGATAATGCCTTGCAAAAATCAGCCCCCTCTCTCTCTCTCTCTCTCTCTCTCATGGTCAACCCCTCTTGCTAGTTGCTCATGCTACAGTCTCATTGGACCTCCCTACGGCTAGCCAATGATAATTAAGCAGTATAAGTGATAGCCTTCTGACATGTGTCCCCCTTTCCCCTTTTGTGAGAGCTTTATGTAATTAATAAATGCAGCTAAACTCTCATTGGACCCCTTTGCCTTCTGGCCAATAGGAATTAGGCAAGCCATTGGGCTGTTGAATGCTCATTGGACCTCTTAGGAGACTGTCCAATAGTCTTCTAGAGAGCTTAATTCTCATTGGTTTTTTTATTAAGTGTTTTTAAATTAATTAAACTAGAATTACTCTAGCTTAATTCTCCAAGGCTCGTCCCCTCCTATGTAGGGATTGATAAAGACTTTTGGGACACACACAAAGCATCCAATTCCCCCCATGTTTGACCTTTGGACACAACCTTTGAATGTTAGAAACTTAGCATTTTGGAAGTCTTAATGGGCTGAAGCTTAGGGTCTTTTTAAGCCCATTGTTGCACATGGATCTTTTGCAGATGCCCCCCCCTTTGGATCCCTATTTTCCCTCCTTTGGATCCCTACTGTGGCCGGTCTTCTAGCTTAACCAATATTCTAGCTTTTTCTCCCTGGCACTTCCCCATATTAAATGATCAGTTTAACATGAGAAAATCATTTAGGATAATTATATATTGATTATCATGACATTACCTCTCTCTTGAAATCATAGTCGTCCTCGACTATGGTATAGAGAAGATAAAGCATATTTATGAGTCCTTTTCTTAGCGGCGGGTAGAGGATCCCTATGTTACCCTACGACATCATTGCACAATGGATGACTAGTCCATTTGGCGCTTGAGAGATTGATGCTGCCGCAAGCATGTCTGCACATTATTCCTATCAATCTTCCATAGTAGAGTGACAAGCTCTACTTGGTGTTTGGGAGACGTCGTCTCCGCAAACTTGATCTAGGAATGCATACTACTTCATTTTTGTGCACAATAAAAAAAAAAGAGAGTCTTATAAGACAAAAACTTTGTTCATTTTTAACATTTTGTACATTTGCTTACTCTTGGGAAGCATTGTAAGCATTGACAAGGTTTAGGTTCCCTTTAATTGTATGCCTTGCATCCATCTAGCATCTTCAAAAGGATAATTCTTAAACTTAATAAGATATCATCGGATAGTCTTACCGCCTCTTAGTACCTTGTCTTCATGTCGGAGAATGGACTCGGGCTGCAGCACCTCTTCTTGGTCCTCGATCTCCGGTGGGTCTTCAGTAGTTCGTTCTTGAGGTGGCTCTCCTTTGTAAGGCTTTAATAGGCTCACATGGAAAGCATTGTGTATGAGCCAATGATTGGGCAACTTGAGTTGATAGGCCATCTCATTGATTGGCCTAAGAATTTGGAAGGAACCATAGTACCTTTTTTCTAGTTTATCATAGTACTTTTGGTGTCCCGTAGGATTCTTGCCCGTCGTGTGCCTTAATCGAGCCTTGGGAAATTTTAATAAGACCCAATCATTTTCTTTAAAGGCTTGGGCTCTTCTGTGCTTGTCAGCAGCAACCTTTTGCCTTTGTTGTGAGATAGAGATAACATCCTTAATCTTGTGAAAAGATTCTTGTAGGTCTCGGCTATACTCATCTGCAGCGAAGATCTTCCCATGTACCTTAAGTAGCAAGGGACTTTTTGATCTTCCCTCAATTACCTCGAAAGGTGCTTTTCCTGTGGAAGTATGTAGAGTGTTATTGTAAGCATACTCCATTAAGGGTATGTACTTCTCCCATTGGGATCTTTGATCTACTTCTGTTACATAGGCTTTTAGTAGATCAAGAATTGTTAGGTTAGCTATTTCACTTTGGCCATCCGTTTGTGGATGATAGGCCAAAGAGAAGTTTAGCCTTGTCCCTAAATTCTCAAAGAGACCCTTCCAGAAATTATTGGTCATTCTAGGATCTCTATCCTACACTATGGACATTGGCAAGCCATGGTACTTGAAAATTTGTGAAATGAAGAGGGTTGCCATTTGATGGGCTTTGATAGTCTTTTTGACAGGTATAAAATGAGCTTGTTTACTGAACCTGTCTACTATCGTCCATATTCCGTATTCCCATGGATTGACTTAGGCAAACCAAAGATAAAATCCAGGGATATGCTCTCCCATGGTGAATTAGGGATTGGCAAGGGTTGAAGCAATTCATGTGGCTTCCCTCTATCAAATTTTGTCTTTTGGCATATCACACATTTAGAAACATACTCTTGTATGTTCACTTTCATGGCAGGCCAATAGAAATATGTTTCAATTCCCTTTAGGGTAGACTGAATCCCTCTATGCCCCACGTAAGGAGGAGAATGAGATTCATACATTACTTTCTCACGTAGTGAGTTAGTAACGCATAGTCTATTGCCATAGAGAAGATAACCATCTTGTAAAGTAAATGGTTCTTCTTTCTTCCCTAATGCAAGGCTGAAATCCAATCTCTAAAATCGGGATCAATAGCATACTCATCTATCATTGAAGATAGATCGTTATGAGTTGCTATGGAAACCGCATTCACTCTCGGTCGTCTTGAGAGTGAATCTGCTACTTGATTATGCTTGCCAGCAATGTGAGCAATATGAAAATGAAATTGCGAAAGGAAATTTTCCCACCTCATTTGTTTGTCGGAGAGCTTGGTGTGCGTCATGAAGTACTTAAGACTTTGGTGATCCGTTCGTAGAATGAAAGGAGTCCCCAATAAATAGTGCTTCCACGAGTCTAAGGCATGTAGAACTACAAGGAGTTCCTTTTCATATATCCTAGAGCTTGCTTAACAAGGTCGAGCCTTCGACTTTCATAGCCTATGGCGTGCCCTTCTTGAAGCAAAACAGCTCCAAGGCAATCACCACAAGCATCACATTGGACCTCAAATGGTTTTGAGAGATCCGGTAGTGTAAACACAGGGTGAGAGATAACCTTTTCTTTAAGATTTTTGAAAGCATTGTTCTCCTTAGAAAACCATGTATACCTAATGCTTTTCTTTGTTAGGTCATGTAATGGTCCCGCAATTTGTGAGAACTTTTCTATGAAGCGTCTATAGTATGCACACATACCTATAAAGCTTCTTAGTTCATGAAGATTCTTGGTTTAGGCCATCCTTTTATTACCTCTAACTTTGATGGATCCATTTGGATGCCATCTTGAGAGATAATGTGACCTAAATACTGAATCTCTTGCAAGAAAAATTCACTTTTCTTTTGATTAACATAAAGTTTCATTCTCTCTTAAAACTTGAAATATTACCTGGAGGTGTTGCTTGTGTTCGTCTAATGAATTAGAGTAGATGATAATATCATCAAAGAACACTCCAGTGAAGGTTCGATGAGGCTTGAACAGCTTCTACATCAAGCGGTTGAATGTGGCTGGTGCATTGGTCAAGCCAAAAGGCATGACAATGTATTCGTAAAGACCAAATGTGGTGCGAAATGCGGTCTTTACAATGTCTTGATCGACTATCCTTATTTGATGATAGCCACTTTTTAGGTCAATCCTACTGAAGTAGGTCGATCCTTGTAGCTTATCAAATAGGTCTTCTACCCGTGGAACGGGAAACCTATTCTTGATAGTGATCCTATTTAGTGCTTTATAGTCGACACACATACGATATGTGCCGTCTTTCTTTTGCACTAATAGCACAGGTGAGCAAAATGGAGATGAGCTAGGCCTGACCATGCCCTTCTCAACTAATTCATGCACTTGCCACATAATCTCCTGCTTGAGAAACTCTATAAGGAGGTTTGTTAGGCGGTGAACTTCCTGGAAGAAGTTCAGTTGTATGGTCATCATTACCTCGTTTAGGAGGTAGCTCACAAGGGATTCATCAATAAAAACATCTTGAAACCCCTTGAGAAAATTGGATAACTCTAATTCCTTTTGGTTGCTTTTATTTTCTTTTGCTAAAGCATTAGGTTCATTTTGAGAATCTTTAACAAAAGTCATGTACATAGAAATAGAGCTCTTTATTGACTTGTTGAAAGCTGGTGTATGTACAATGGGGATAGTGTTACCCATTTCTTTAGCATCTAATACATGTCTTTTTCCCTGAACTTAAACGAGATTCTCCTTTCAGGGAATTTAACATTGGCAGCCAGGCGATCAAACCATGGTGCCCCTAGGATTACATCCTCATGCTTGAGAGGAGAGATAAAGAAGTCCTCTTTGTCCACATAGCTTTGGACATGGAGCCTCAATTTCCCAATTAAGGGAGTGACTGAAGCTTCTTGCCCATTGAAAGCACTGTCTACGGGTAGAACATCTCCCATCTCGTAGGCTTGTATGCCTAGCTTGGTGGCCAACTCTATAGATATAAAATTGTGAGTAGAACCAGGGTCAAAGGAAATAAAAGCATCATGTTCTCTTACCTTTCCCCAAGCATGGCATAGAGGAGATCCTTTGTGGTGAGTTTGGTGAGTCTCCTCCTCTTGGATTTCAACCAAGGTAGCTCTAGGAGGATCATGACGGATGTTCATTTGGGGACAAGCGCGGTATGCATGCCTTTGTTCGCCGCACTTGAAACACCGGTTATCCTTGCGATAACGCTCAAGCTCTTCATGAGAGAGTTTCTTTCTACCTTGGTAACTCCCTTCTCTTTAGCTTTGTTGGAGTTGCCCTTAGGAGACTTTTGGACATTGTCCTTCCCCTTAGGCTCGTTGGAACCCTTGTTTTCCGTGGGCTTATTATTTCTTTTAGCCCCCGTTTGGAAATTGATTCCAGAGGCCACCATAGTATGGTGTATTACCGTCGATATGGTACGTGGCCTGTAATGGAATTGGCCTATTTAATTTGAGAGTAGCGACAGTAATGAGAGTACTTTGAGAAATGACTTTGTGAGCATAGTGGGTGAACATAATTGAAGATAGCAACATAATCATAGCAATTAGTTAACTTGGCATGAAAAATACTTTTGCAAGAGAGAGAATTTAGAGAACATGATAACAGTTGAGGACCGGATTTATGTGGAGCGGTCCCCCCTCTAATAGGCATTTGTATTATGATTTCTCCCATTAAGAGAGACTTGTTACAATACAATCTTTGTGTTCCTTGTGACCTGGGTGATGCACTAAATATGGAAAGCTTCATGCATCACAAACATAACATAAACTTGAAGAAAGCTTTAACTATCCCAAGCCTCAGTCCCAAGACCTCAAACACCTTTGAAGGTGGAGAGAGCTAGTAGGGAATGAGGGTAGGGAAGAGGAAGAAGAAACATTTCGTAGGAGAAAGAATTAGTTCCTCACTTATCATAACTCTTGTTACTAGCATACATAATAGCATAGTAATGAAGAAGAAGGATATGGCAAGCTTAAGCATTGAATCATGGCTCTTGGTTGGATTTGCACTCCATATCCAAGAGTGTTGGTGTAGGCTCTCAACCTCTACTTGCTTGGAGAAGGAGAGGGAGCTCTTTCACTTTGCATAGCACACAATGAGAGTGTTTGTGTGTGTGTGTGTGTGTGTGAGTATATCCCTAAGCAAACCCCTAGCTTTCTTGGGTCGACTCCCCCTTGTAGCTCACGCTTGAAGCTAATTGGACCCCTCCAGGCCTAGCCAATCATAAGCAGGAGGCATTACAAGGAGCAAGGGTAGCCTTGAGACAAGTGTCCCCCTTTCCCCTTTGAGAGATAGGGCTAGATAAATGCTAAATCAATTAATTAAATCTCATAAATTATTATTGGACCCCTTGGGTGGCCAACCAATAGGCTTCAGGCACACCATGAGGGAAACATGAGGAGGAACTTGACAAGTGTCCCTTTTGATTTCTTTGTACCATGCATGCCTTGTGTGTGTGTGGGTGTTCTCTCTCATCCCCCCTCATGTAGGGCTCGCCACCTCCTTGTAGGGATCGAATATTTGACTTTTTGACACCTCAAGCCCCTCATGCATAGGCCGAGTTCACACCACAAGCTTGGTTCTTAAGCACTTTAAGCTTGGGCTGTGTTCTCACCTCAAGTGCAACCCTAGCATCTCAAGCATGTCAAGCACCTCAAGCATCTCAATCATTAAGCACCTCAAGCATCTCAAGCACCTCAATCATCAAGAACCTCAAGCACCTCATTTATCAAGCATGACAAGCACCTCGAGCTGAGTCGGGTTCCCGTGCCTCAAGCTCAACCCTAGCTTACCTAAGTTCAAAGGACTTTTACACATATTATTGGAGGTGTTCAATGAAGCTAACCCTAAGTTATTATGCTCATTTGTTAGCCTTTCTCTTTGATAGAACATCTCTCATTTGGGCCCCTTTACCATTGGCCCCGTGTTGAGATAGATCTATAAGCACATGTATATATCTTAACACTTGTTCCCGTTTATTCTCCCACATTAAGTGATCAATTTAATATGAGAAAATCATTTGGGTTGGTTAGATATTAGATATTAGATTTTATGACATTACCTCTCTCTTTGAAATCATAGTCGTCCTCGACTATGAGGTAGAGAAGATAAAGCCTTAGTCATTAGTCAATTTTACTTAGCAGGTAGAGGATCCTTTTTACCCTACGACATCTTTTCAAGATGGATGACTAATCCATTTTGTGCTTGTGAGACATAGCTGATGCAAGCATGTCTGCTCTTTAGTCCATTTCATTCTCCAAAGTAGAGTGACAAATTCTACTTGGTGTTTGAGAGACGTCGTCATCACAAACATGATTCTAAGCATGCATACTAGTTAAATTTGTGCACAATTAAAAAGAGGACTAGTCTTATAAGACAAAAACATGAGTCATTTAAAAGAAATTTGTACATTTTCTTACTCTAATGTAGCATTGTAAGCATTGACAAGGTTCATACTATCCTTAAGCTGTATTCCTTGCATCCATCTAGCATCTTCAAAAGGATAATTTTTGAACTTAATAAGATACCGTCGGATAATCTCACCATGTCGTAGTACCTTGTCTTCATGCCGAAGGATAGCTTCGGGTTGTAGCACCTCTTCTTGGTCTTCAACTTCGGGAGGGTCTTCAATAATTGGTTCAGTTGGTGGCTCTCCTTTATAGGGCTTAAGTAGGCTTACATGAAAGGCATTGTGTATGAGCCAATGGTTGGGCAACTTGAGTTGATAAGCCATCTCATTGATGGGCTTCAAGATTTGGAAAGGACCATAGTATCCTTTTGCTAGTTTAGCATAATACTTTTTATGGCCCATAGGATTTTTGCCCGTCGTTTGCCTTAATCAAGCCTTAGGAAACTTGAGTAAGACCCAATTATTTTCTTTGAACATTAAGGCTCTTCTGTGCTTATCAGCAACAACTTTTTGCCTTTCTTGAGAGATGGATATAGCCTCCTTAATCTTTTGAAAAGATTCTTGTAGGTCACGGCTATACTCATTGGCGGCGAAGATCTTCCCATGTACTTTGAGTAGCAAGGGACTTTTAGGTCTTCCCTCAATGATCGCAAAAGGTGCTTTTCCCATAGAAGTATGTACAGTATTATTGTAGGCATACTCTACAAGAGGTAAGTACTTTTCCCATTGTGAGCATTGATCTACTTCGGTAACATAAGTCTTGAGTAGATCAAGTATTGTAAAATTGGCTATCTCACTTTGGCCAAACGTTTGTGGGTGATAGGCCGAAGAGAAATTCAATCTTGTTCCTAGATTTTCAAAGAGACCTTTCCAAAAATTACTGGTCATTCTAGGATCTCTGTCTGACACGATGGATGTGGGTAATCCATGGTGCTTGAAAATCTAAGATATGAAGAGAGTTTCCATTTGATATGCCTTAATAGTCTTTTTTACAGGAATAAAATGTGCTTGCTTGCTAAGACTATTGTCTGTATTCTTGTATTCCCATGGATAGACTTGGGTAATTCAAAGATGAAATCCATGGATATACTCTCCATGGTGAATTTGGGATAGGCAATGACTGGAGTAATCCAGGTTGCTTCCCTCTATCATACTTGGTCTTTTGGCATACTACACATTTTGAAACATACTCTTGTATGTCCACTTTCATGGTAGGCCAATAGAAGTACGTCTCTACTCCTCGGAGAGTAGGTTGAATACCTCTATGCCCTGCATATGGAGGAGCATGGGATTCATACATAACTTTCTCACGAAGGGAATGGGTAACACATAGCCTATTGCCGTGGAGAAGATTACCATCCTGAAAGGTGAATGGTTCCTCTTTCTTCCCCAAAGCAAGGGCTGAAATTATGTCTCTAAAAGTCAGGGTCAATAGCATACTCATCTATCATAGAGGATAGATCATTGTGAGTAGCTATAGACACCGCATTAACTTTTGGTCGTCGTGAAAGTGCATCGGCCACTTGATTGTGCTTACCAGCTATGTGAGCAATATGGAAATAAAATTGCGAAAGAAAATTTTCCCACCTCATTTGTTTGTCGGAAAGCTTGGTTTGTGTCATGAAATACTTGAGACTTTGGTGGTCGGTTTGTAGGATGAATGGAGTCCCCAATAGGTAGTGCTTCCATGTGCCTAGGGCATGTAGAACAACTAATAGCTTTCTCATAAATGCCCAAGACTCGCTCATCAGTATTGAGCCTTCGGCTCTCATATGCTATGTCATGTCCTTCTTGAAGCAAAACTACTCCAAGCAATCACCACAAGCATCACATTGGACCTCAAATGGCTTTAAGAGATCCGGAAGCATGAGGACTGGTTGGGAAGTAAGCTTCTCTTTGAGCTTATCAAAAGCATTTTGCTCCTTGGTAGTCCATACATACTTAACGTTCTTCTTAGTTAAGTCGTGTAGTGGTCCTGCTACTTGAGAGAATTTTGCTATGAGGGTCTATAGTATGCGCACACACCAATAAAGCTTCTTAGCTCATGTAGATTTCTTGGGTTAGGCCATGATTTTATTACCTCTAACTTTGATGGATCCATATGGATACCATCGTGAGAGATAATATGACCTAGGTATTGAATCTCTTGAAGGAAGAATTCACTTTTCTTTTGGTTGAGAAAAGGCTTCTTCTCCCTCAATGCTTGAAAAATCACTTGGAGATGTTGCTTATGTTCCTCCAAAGACTTGGAGTAGATGATGCCAATGAATTTGTGGTATGGTCTAAAAATTTTCTCCATCAGACGATTGAACGTAGCTGGTGCATTAGTCAAGCCAAAAGGCATGACTAGATATTCATAAAGACCAAACGTTGTGTGAAACGCGGTCTTTAAGATATATTCATCCACTATCCTTATTTTATGATAGCCACTCTTAAGGTCAATCCTACTGAAGTAGGTAGATCCGTGTAGCTTATCAAACAGAACTTATACCCGAGGCACGGGAAATCTGTTTTTGATAGTGATATGGTTTAGTGCTCGATAGTCCACACACATACGGTATGTACCATCTTTCTTTTGCACTAAAAGGACTGGAGAAAAAAAGGGAGAGGAACTAGGCCTCACCATCCCTTTGTCTACCAATTCCTGTACTTGCCTCATGATCTCCTCTTGTTGAGCTTGTGAGACTCGATAAGGAGGTTTGTTGGGAGGTGAGCTTCCTGGAAGGAGCTCAATGCAATGGTCATCATCCCCTCGTGTTGGAGGTAAGTCCATGGGGATATCATCTATGAACACATCTTGGAACCCTTTTAGAAAATTAGACAAGTCTAACTCTTCTTGATTCCTACCATTTACATTTGATGAAACATTAGTATCTTTTAGAGACTCTTTGACAAAAATCATGTATGCAGAAACTGAGCACTTCATTGACTTATCAAAAGCAAGAGGATTTACAAGTGGAATAGTGCGACCACGCTCACTAGCATTTATATACACGTTCTTTCCCTATAGGTGAAGTATATTCTCCTTTCAGGGAACTTCATGTTGGTAGCCATGCAATCAAACCATGGTGCCCCTAGGATAGCATCCTTATGTTGGAGAGGAGAGATGAAGAAGTCTTCTTTGTCAACATAGCTTTGGACATGAAGCCTCAACTTCCCAATCAAGGGAGTAACGGAGGCTTGCTGTCCCTTGAAATCTGCGTCGCCATTACCATATCTTCCATCTCAAAAGCTTGAATGTCCAACTTGGCGGCCAACTCCATTGATACGAAGTTCAAAGTAGAGCCAGGGTCAATCATATGCCATCTTGTCTCGTATTCATCGTTGCCATCACATCATATTCATCTCTAATAGCTATAAGGATGTGTTGAGCCAGCAGAGGATCACACCCACATTTTTGCTCACACCCATCATTTTGTAACCATTGATTGTAATAAATGTCTTTCCGACATTAATTTTGATTTGAGCCATTCATTAAGTAACGGGACTCAATTGAGTTTCCAGCTTGTAATCCCGAAGTAATTTCACCTGTTGATGTAAATAATTAGAGATGTTCTCACCTCCAAGGCTGAGGTATATAAGCCAAAGTTTTGTAACCTAAGGAGATTCAATTATTAATCAAAGTGAGTTTTTGAGCGCCGTGACTGTGTCTGAGAGAGAGAGAGAGATAGAGAGAGAGAGAGAGAGAGAGTCTTATCTTCTTGCTACGCGAGCTACGGGCCGCCATTGGAGAAGCGACACCGCCATTGTGTTAGCAACGGTGAGAGCTACGCACAGATACCAAGAGTGCGCGCTATCGGCTTCTACTGTGGTAAGTTCCTACGAGCTTCGGTGTGAGTTTTCTTCCAACTCGTGTGTCGAATAGAGCGTGCAGCATATCTATAGAACCACAACGAGTAGAGCTACACATTAGTACCATCGGGGTCAAGTTTCGGTCACCTGTATTTTTCGGCCTGTCTTCATACGCGTTTACCGCACGGAGTGGTTATAGGTTGATTTTGCAGTTCAAGTCTTTAGGGTGTTGTTCTTACCTAGTGTATAGACTTCCCCTTGAGTTTGAGATCGATTCAATGATTCTAGATCCTGTTTCGTATAGCATTCGTTCGTAGTACGGATTTCAGTCACTTGCGTATTTTAGAACTTAGATTTGATTTCCTTAGTAGTGATTGTCATTAGAAGGTCGAGTAGGTGATTTGACACCCACCTAGTTGTTTCCATGCGCCTGCGGGTCAAGCTCCGTCCTCGTCTGACAAATTCTGTTGTTGGTTGAGTTCTCGCTATTTAGCTTCCGCTAGCGGCGTAACCGCCTTAACATTTGGCGCCGCTGCCGGGGACGAGAGCCCTAAGTAGGTGACCTTAGACTAATCCTACGAGGTGAGTCGTATAAACTACTTTGTATACTTTAGTTAGAAAAGATCTAGGAGTGGTGGACTCCGAAGGTCTCGAGAGATACTAGGAAGTGGGGTATTCCTGGGTCTTCCGTGTTGACAGTATTTTTAGTTTAGCTTAGATTAGATTGTTTTTGATGGTGTTTAAGTGGTTGTTGACATAAAAAGCATTTGCTACTCCTTGTGTGGTAGTAAATCTCTTTATATTTTCAATTGCAAAAAATCCATTTTTATGATTAGAAGTAGCTTAGGTAGGGCCTGAATTGATCCTGATCTAGAGCTATCAATTGGTGTTCTATTTGCTTGATGTGTTTGATTGCATGTTAGATCACTGAAAAAGTCGCTTTGGTAGTGAAATATGCAATAAACAAAGTTCAGAAAAATTTTCTGTGTAACTGATTGTTGCTGAGCACTTAAAAGAGCTATTGGAAGAGTTCTGTGCTGAAAAACTGGAAATCTGCAACTTTAGACATCATACGCGTATGATGTCTTAGACCTAAACAGAGACTAAAATTGAAAATTTGACATTGCCAGAGTGTTTAGAAGGGGGTTTCCCTAAGATCAACTTAAAACAAGAGCATTAACACTCTCAAAAACCCAAAAAGACAAGTCGGAGTCCAAGAAAACGCAAAGAATAGGAAATTTTGGATTCAGATCTTGTTTTTACATTCAAACCTGACAAAAACACTTGAAACTCAATTATAAACATTGGAGAAGGCTTAAAACCAAAATAGTCAAAATCTGGGACAAAAGACATCATACGCGTATAATGTCTTTTGGCACTTCCACTGCTTATTTTTGAAATCTGACCTGACAAGATTGTTACAAACACTGTAGAAAGCATAAATATCAAGTTTGGACCCAAATTGATGAAAAAGACATCATACGCGTATGATGTCTTTGACCTAATTTTGGACATATTTTGATACTTTGCTAACACAGATCCATTGTAATAGCTGTCTAGAGGTTATATTTCAAGTTTCATCCCATTTGGATCACAATTGACCCAAAAACAAGTCAAAAGCAGAAAATTGCCAAGAAAAGCCTGAACTAGCCATAACTTGCTCAAACAGAGTTCAAACTGAATTTTGTGAGTGAACAGAGCATAAAGGGGCCACTGAGAGTGAGCATAACCAAAATAGTCAAAATCTGTGAAAAAAGACATCATACGCGTATAATGTCTTTTTCAGCATAACTGCAACAAAATTCTCACTTGATGAAACAGAAGTTGTCCAACTGACAAGATTAAACAATTGACCAAGTATCAATCAGTTTGGATCAATTCTGACCACAAAAACTTGGGGAAAACAAATTGCCGAGACGGAAAAGTTACAGTCCTTTAGGGGAATTGATGAATTTGAGATCGGGCAGGAATCTCCGGAATAATCAACCAAAACAAGGGAACCAGCAAGTGTCATATCAACCGAGGGAAGTGTAAACCAAAGTTGGGTGCAACCATTAGAGCCGATCTTTGAAGGAAGTGTTTCTGATACTTCTTCGGAGAGGTCTTACGAGATTTTCACCGAACACTTGGAACAGGAACAACAGAGAAAATATGGCAGCAGGATCATCAAACCCTTCCGCCACAATGAAGCTATTGTTCATAAAATACCAGTACGACAATGAGCAAGGTGCCAAGATCTACAAAGATGGAATGGACCGCTATTGTGTAAAGATAGAAGAAAGACCTAGTGAGTTCAAGGACTTAGTGCCTGTGAGCTATAGCGGAGATAGATATCTAGATGACGAGGGTACCATGTACTTGGTAGTCCTAAACCCTAACATTGTGGACAAGTGGGGATTGATGGGCACCAAAGCCAAAATAGATGAAGAACTCGAGGAGAAAGCACCAATAATGAACTTCCCTAATGCGAGGTTAAGAAGAGAGAATGAAACTACAAGGATCAACACTGATAACATCTATGTGGGGCTATACAAATATAATAATGGGGAGCAAGATCTCTATTATAGATGTGAAGAACCCTACACCGGAGAGTTGACAGACAAAAAAAGACTCTATGTCTTTACCTACACAGAGGGATCGGAAGTGAAAATTGCCGCTTACGATAAGTATGGCAGGCAATACTCAACAATGGGCAAGAAAGAATTAGAAGGATATACATACTTTGGGGGACCACTACATCAGTATTATGTTACTTCTAGCTCACATAGACCAGCACCAACAAATGGAGTGCAAAACTCAATGACAACAGGAGGACAAAGAACTCAGGTTGCTGACTCTTTCAGTCAACCTTGGGACTCGAAGCTCGGACCAATGGGATCATTACATTCCAGAGAGTCAATGGAGACGAATCGAGGTAGTGCAGTTCCAATCCCCACCTATACCACTCCAGGTCCAAGGTTTGAAGCGGAACCATCACATTTACCTCCTAGTAGTAGATTCAGGGCGGAGGAACCGACAAGGGTAACCCATGAAGTCCATGATGCTAGAGAAAGCTTTAGCCGAGACACAGGAGCAATGAGATTGGTAGCAGATCATAGACGTATGAGACCATCTCAAGTAGCCAAGTGTATGCCAAAGAAGTATGGTGGTTCAGGAGATCCGTATGCACATGTGTCACTCTTTAAGCAAGTCTTAAGAGCTGAGCAGATAACAGATTTCCATACACAATACGAGGGATTTGGTCTTACTCTAGAAGGTACTGCATTGACATGGTTTCAACCAATGAACATAGGGGATTCCATGACATTGACCATTTGCTAAGAGAGTTTGCTGAGGAATTCTCAAAACGAGGGATTAAGCACAATACGGTCTCACAAATATATGCTTTTAAACAGAGAGAACACGAAAAAGTGAAGGAAGCTTCACTTCGCTTCAAACAATACATTGAGAGATGTCCAGTACGTGAACGACCACAAGATGACAGACTATCTGTTCTCTTTATTGAGGGACTGAGGAACGACACTCTCAAGAAGGACTTGCACTTGAAAGCTTGTACAAGTTTCGAGCAAGTAACGAGAGAGGCATTGTACTTAGTGGATAACTGTACGGTTTATGGAGAGGTGTCAGCGGATACAGATTTTGCATCCAGTAGCTCCTCCTCCGTAGCGAGCGAGACTACCACTAAAAAGAATGTTCAAACAACAACCATGCCAAATGTAGAGCAAATGATAGAAGATGCTCTAAAAGGATGGCACCATACCAAAAACCATTGCCAAAAACACTGAAATGGTGTGCTATTGAACAAAAATGGACAAATCATCCAACAGAGGAGTGTTATTACAACAAAGGGTATGTAAGGGAGCGCCAGTATGCACCTCCTGCTCAATTAGCACCACCTCAGATACATCCAGTACCTCGATACCCAACGGAAATGTACCAGGACCTATGGGGATAGAAAGACCGCAACCGGTATTGGGACAACAACCACCTTTACCAGGAGCAAGACCAGTGGGCATTAGATATGCACCAACCTTAGAGAATCAGGAAGAACAAGCCTTAGTGCCTGTTCAAGCCTATTATGAAGAATCGGTGCACACATGTCTCCAACAGTGTATTACCCACCAGAAGAACCAAAACAACCAGAACCATGGGCATGATGGGGAATGTTGGACACCAACAGTTACAAGTGCTTCTGATGAAGAGAGATACAATTTGGACGCAAGAACATTGATGTTCATAGCTCATGGAGGGTTAACAGGACAAAGACCATCCTATCCACAAAGGACGAATCAAATGGGACCAAGACCAGCACTAGGACCCTGTTACAAGTGTGGAGGTGACCATCTGATGAATGTTTGCCCACATACGGAAATCATTAGAATTAACGCTTATTGCACTGAGTGTGGGGTTACTCACTTCATTGAGGATTGTTCAAAGAATCCAAACAAAGTGCAAAAGACGACATTGAATATGCTAGAAACTATTCCTACCAGCAGTGGGTCTGAAAATGAAACTCTGATACCAACGCAAGTTGTTACTAGAGCTCAAGCTAAGAAAACCACTAGAGAACCTGAGAATGGAAAGTTAGCGACTGAAGTGGTTAGTCAAGGACCGCGGAGTCAGAAAAACACATGGAAAGCTAGAAAAGCACGCATGAAGTTGAGAAAAGAACGTGAAGACGCTATTCTAGCTGAGGAACTAAAGCAAACTAAAGCTAGATTAGAAAAACTTGAGAGTCAAAACGGGAAACGAGAGATGAGCCCGGAAAGAACGAAACAAAAGAGTATCAAAGAAACAACGAGCTTAAGCTCAGGGGGATCAGTGCTAGTCGACAAAGTACACGAACCATTGGACGCACTGATGAGAGCTTACGAAGCTAGGTTAAAGAACAACCAAACACAAGAACAGAGGTGGATGACATACCCAAACGCGGAATTGGAAAAGCAGAGACTTGAAATGTGCCAGAGAATGATCGAGACTGCACAAGCCTTATTAGAACCACCAAAAGAAACAATGAATTGTGGAAAGGAAAACCCAATTCAGCAAGAGACTATCGTTTCACGGGTAGCTGAAAAGACTCCCAGTGCACAAAAGCCTGAAAATACACAAAAGGATGACCGCATAGTATTGAACACAACCGATCAGGAGATAGAGAGTTTTCATCCAGTCATACAGAGGTCTTACGAAAAGATGAGGATTACAATGAATTTTGGAAACAAGTGAGAGAGGCAAACTTTGCAAACGAGCTAAGTTGCCAAGCTAATCAGACAAATTGGGAAAAGGACATCAGGAATCCTCCCATAGTGGAATTTGAGGCAGGATCTCAAGTGGACTTGGATCTGCAATCTTACTGGGGAGATGGGGGCTCTGTTAGAACAATGGAGAGCAAACCTCATTCACTGAAAACCTTACCTTCATACTTAGGAGAGTATGAAGCAAAATCCGAGATTAGAGCACTTCCCTCACGAAAAATCTCAGAAAAAGTCATGGACTCGCAAGGATTGATAGAGATTTTGTCAACACCAGTGACATGCACTATCACTCTAGCTGAGCTTTTGAGGCTAAGACCACATATGTGGACCACTGTAGGAAAATGCTTGGAGAAATTCGGGATAAAAGATCCAACATCGAGATTGCAAGAGAGCATAGAGAGCTGAGCAAACCACAAAAACGCTAAGCCTGTACCCTTAAACAAGGTCGGAGAGTATTGCGAAGGTGAAGAGGGGAATACAACCTTACCAGTTGAATTCCAAGGAGTGAAGACGATGGCAATACTAGACAGCGGAGCTGGGTAGCCATTGCTACAAAAGAAATCTGGAAAAAATGGGGGAAACCAGCAATAAGGAAGACTAGGTTGAAACTCCAATTAGCAGATGGACACATGGAGAAACCTATGGGGTTATTAGAGAAAGTTGTAGTGACTTCTTGCGGCATTGAATACGAACATACTTTTGCTATTGTCGATTTTGGCAAGGAGAATAACTATGATATCATATGGGAAGACCATTCATGAGACAGTTGAAAATGGTCCAAGATTGGGGCTACGATCACATATACCTGAGAAATATGGAAACCACTACACGTGTGAACCTGAAAGACCATAGCTACAAAGATGTGAACCGAACACCGGTAGAGGAGTTTGATTCAGCTACTTTGGCGGGATCCGAATTTCCAGCTTGGTTAGGTAAACCCAAGGAGTTATGGATGTGTGGAGCTTCGAAATGTGGAAGTCTGAAACGAGAAGAATGTGTTTTAGAAAGGGCTATCGAAGACGAAACTTATATAGGAGAACCCTTTCCAGAGGACACGTTTGAACCATTAGAATGGACACACATTCTAGCAACCCTAGATGTTTGTGCAATTCCGGATGGTCCCACAACGAAATTTTGCGACAAGGACGGGTACGACGTGGTTCCGTATTTCATGTTGAGAACTGTACTCGAAAAAGAAACTGAAAAGAACGATACACTGGAAAAGGAAGATGAAGAAGAGGTGTTTCACGACATTCCCGATCATCCAGAGTGGGGAAATGAAGCAGACAACGAGTCAACGGACAATTCAAGCGGAAACGAAGAAACTATAACGGATGTCCGATTTTATGATTTTCCGAACCAAACTAAACAACGCCAGAAACACTATAGAGCAAAGAAAAAACAAAAGGGGTTAGAACCAATCCGATGCCTAGAATAAGAGGAAAAAATCAATTCCTAATGCTAGTAAAGGCTGAAGATTGTGTTAAGGATAAGATTTCTGGAAGAATGAGAGGCAGTGATCAAAAGAGCTTACGAAAAGACAAAAGAGGCTCAAGAAATCAAGTTCAAAAGAATGGAACGAAAACTGAAACAGAAAAATCAGAAAAGAACAAGCGCAACAGAGAACACACGGAGTCCAAGTTAGAACGTAGAAACAAGTACAGAGAGCTCAAGAAAACTCTGAAGGAAGTTTGGACGACAGAAATTGAGAGTGGAGAGGACGAAAACGCAAAATCAAGGAAAACATGGATGTTCCCTCTCACTATAGGAAATTCACAATAGAGGATAGGAAGGTGATATTACCCCACCTATTCGAGAGAGGAAGGAGAACGAATCTTATGACGGACCGGAGGATGCAAAAAAAGTTGATTTAGCAGCTCCAGGTGAGACACCTAGACCGGTGTACATAGCCACAGATTTGTCTCCAGGCGAGGAAGAGAGACTTTTGAGTCTTCTCAGAGAGTATAGGGATGTGTTTGCATGGTCTTATAAGGACTTAAAGGGAGTTGACCCATCGATATGCCAACACACAATCCCACTGAAACAAGACGCAAAGCCTAGCAGACAGAGACCATACACATATAATGATACTTTTGCTAAGCGAATCAAGGAAGAGATAGATAAGCTAATGGAAGCTGAATTCATATACGAGATTGAACACACCGATTGGGTATCTCCGATTGTGGTAGTACCTAAGAAGAACGGAAAACTCCGAGTGTGTGTCAACTTAAAGAAAGTGAATGCTGCAACAATCAGGGACAATTATCCCCTGCCGATAACTGATCATGTTCTAGAGCGTGTATCAGGGAAAACAGCATACTCCTTTCTTGATGGTTTTTCAGGATATAACCAGCTAGCCATAGCACCAGAAGATCAACATAAAACAGCTTTTGCAACGGAGTGGGGAATTTATGCTTATCGGGTTATGCCTTTTGGTCTAACCAATGCTCCCGCAACCTTCCAGAGGCTGATGACGCATGCTTTCAAAGAATACTTAAGGCTGTTTCTAGAAATCTACATGGATGACTTATGTGTACATTCTCTACTGAGAGATGAGCATCTAGAACACCTAAGAAAAGTATTTGAGAAATGTAGGACATATCGCATTTGTCTCAATCCTGAGAAATGTGTGTTTATGGTCCGACAGGGCAGAATTCTGGGACATATTGTCTCACAAAACGGAATATCCACGGATTTAGAGAAGATAAAAGTTATAGTGGATATGCCTAGACCAACCAATGCGAAACAAGTACAGAGCTTTATGGGACATTGTGGATATTATAGACGATTCATTTACATGTACGCTATAATAGGCCAACCACTTTACAGGCTAATAGTGAACTTTGAATGGACAGAGGAGTGTGAGGAATCATTCAAGAAATTGAAAGAGGCACTCATTACTGCTCCAGTCTTGAAATCACCAGATTGGGAGAAGATATTCCATG
Organism: Adiantum capillus-veneris; assembly: GCF_014529385.1. Classification (NCBI taxonomy): domain Eukaryota; kingdom Viridiplantae; phylum Streptophyta; class Polypodiopsida; order Polypodiales; family Pteridaceae; genus Adiantum; species Adiantum capillus-veneris. The sequence goes on from NW_028221436.1 coordinate 3,802,496, forward strand.
TGCATATAGATGCTTCGGCATATGCAATAGGATGCATTCTGGCTCAGCCAGAAGAAGGAAACATGGATTTTCCTATCTGTTACGCCAGTCGACAGCTCAACCATGCAGAGAAGAATTACACCACAACAGAGCGAGAGGATTAGGAATGATATATGCTGTGAAGAAATTTCGGCATTATCTTCTAGCCAACAAGTTTGTGTTTTTACGGATCACCAAGCCTTGCTCTACCTAGTGAATAAACCATGCAATACCGGGAGAATAGTGAGATGGTTCATTATCTTACTGGAATTCGACTTCACGGTAGTAGTAAAGAAAGGAAAAACACATCTTAGAGCTGATCATCTTTCGCGATTGACGAATGGAGAAGACCCTATAGGAGTAGATGACGACATGCCAGACGCGTACTTGTTCAACATAGAAATGATACCGAAGTGGTCTCAAAATGTCGTTAACCTATTAACCTATGGAGGAGAGTTCGATAGAAGAGAATACAACCTGAAACATATTGCTATTCAGCAATCCAAGAATCTTCAATTGATTGCAGGAAGGTTGTATCAATTGGGAAATGATCATGTTTTACGACTATGCATCAATCCTGAGGAATATAATATATATCTGCGCGAAGCACATGTTCAGGAATGTGCATTTCATTGTTCAAGAAGGAACACATATAGGAATTTGTTACAATTGGGAGTCTATTGGCCAGGAATGAAAGAAAGCGTACATGAATATGTCACTGTATGTATTGTATGTTCATCAAAACCGCCAGCCGAGTATTCGACATTATATCAGATAATGATCGCTCCAGAATGGAGTCAGTATATTGTTGAATATCTCACAAATAGAACTTTCCCAGAAGGAACGTCAAAAGCTCGTCAGAAATCTGTAGAGACAGAAGCTAGAGATTACGCTTTAATAGGAGATCAACTCTATAAGAGAGGTAAAGACAACCAGCTTAGGATTTGCGCATCAGAGTCTGAGTATGTGATAATCCTGGAGCAAGCTCATGGAGGAGTAGGTGGAGGCCATTTCTCAGGTGATAAGACAGCAAAACTTGTCTTAGCCGCAGGAATATGGTGGCCAACATTACATATGGACGCTGAGGAATACGTTAAAACGGTGTGATGACTGTCAGCGGACCAAAGTACCACTTAAAAGAGATGATATGCCGCTTAGACCAATGATGGGGGCAAGAGCTTTTGCAAAATGGGGATTGATTATGTCGGACCCATTTCACCTCCTGCATATAAGACTCATGCACAATACATCATTGTGGCTACAGACTATCTAACAAAGTGGGTCGAAGCAAAGGCAACTCAAAAAGCAGATGCCAGGACCACGGCACAATTTCTATATGAATACGTCTTTGTACGATATGGATTGCCAATAGAAATTGTGAGTGATCGAGGCACACATTTCATAAATGAAGTGATAGAGATCCTTCTAGATGAATTCATGGTAATCCATAGGAAATCAGCCCCGTATCATCCACAAGCAAACGGACAAGCTGAAGCAACAAACAAAACCATATGCACGGTCCTTACGAAGATTGTATCTGAGTCGAGAACTGACTGGGACCAAAGTTGCATTCAACATTATGGGCATATAGGGTAGCATATAAAACATCAATAGGAACGACCCCATATAACATGGTTTTTTGGCTAAATGCTATCTTGCCAATAGAATTCTTGATTTCAACCTTAAGGGTGGCTAAGGATCTAGAGTGGACAGGGCACGAGCTCTCTGATAGAATAGATGACCTGGAAAAGCTAGATGAGCTTCGCCTAAAAGCAGTAGCTTCCATCTACGCTCAAAAAAGCGACAAAAGGAATTTTTTGATAAGCATGTGCGGACTAAAGAGTTTAAAGTTGGGGACTATGTCCTAGTTTACACTCTGAAACAGCATGCTAAGAAGCTTAAAAAGCGAGGGATGGGACCTCTGGTGATTAAAGATCTATCACCAAGTGGAGCCGTCAAGCTTGCTACATTAGACGGAGAAGAAATGCCCAATTGGATTAGTGGATGCAGAGTGAAAAAGTATCTGTTGCCGCTAACACAAGACATGCTTCTCAAAATACATCAAGAAAAGCTGCGTGTCCAGAAAAAGAAAAAGATTGAGGAGGAAGCGCAAGCCGAGGCGAAGGAAAGAATGGAGAAAAGAAGACTACTACTGCGTCAGAAACAGCGCAATGAAGGAGCAATACGAATAAACGCAGTCAGTATAACAGAAATGGATAATGACAAAGAAGAACCCATCATTGAATGCAAAGTAGGAACCAACCAAATCAAAGCCAGAGCACTATTGGATTCAGGAGCTCAAGCTAACCTACTTTCACTCAGTTTGTATAGACAATTGACAAATGACACTAAACTACAAACTGCCAAGCAAGAGTTAAAGAGTTACTCTGAGAATTCAATCAAAACTGTCGGATGCACAGTTTTACATATACAGATTAACCAGTATGTGTATCCTCATATGTTTTACGTGGTTGAAGACCAAGCTACACAACATCCATTATTGCTAGGACAACCATGGCAGAAGCAATACAATGCAATGATTGACTGGAGTTCTAAATCAGTGCTTATCAAATACGAAGGTGAAAGTCAATCAGTTAAGTTCACCAAAGGAGCAGAGCCAACTCCAAAGGAAGAATCCAAAGACAAAGGTAAACAACAACCAGAGAAAAAGAAGAAGCAATGGCAACCAAAAGTTTCTATACAACCGGATTACTCTTCGACGAGGAATTCTCAACAGTGGATAAGGAAGACAAGCAATAATATAACAGCTCAACCTTGGAAAAAACGGAGTCAAAGTTGGTATGGAGACCAAAAAAGGTGGTGCCAGAAAAACACAAACAGAGTCTTCAATACCAGACAACAGAGTGATCCCCGACAATCAAGGACAGTGAAACAGATCTGGATTCCAAAGAAGTTCATGACGGCACAAAGCTATAGCAAGCAAATTTGGATCCCAAAGATTTGTAAACAGGAACTCCCTTCAATACAATCAACGGAAACTCCTAGGTATTTCAAGGCGAGGAAATCAACACACAGAACAAAGCAGGTTTGGGTCGCAAAGAGTTTGTGGCAAGCACAAGCAAAGCGGAAGCAGATTTGGATTGTGAAAAAAGGACAACAAGGTAACGAAGAATCCATCTACTGATTCTACTACCGAAGTGCCAAAACCAACCCAAAACCCGACCACCAATCCTTCAATCAAACAAAGAGCAGCTTTATTGGAAAGACTGTTGTATCATCGCTCTACAATTGCATTGGGAACTTATGACCAAAACAACTACAATGCTTCACCCACAGACACTTCATAGTCGTCCGGGAGGACTCAGACTAGGAGGGGGGAGGTATACAGGAGCTACAAAGCAGCTACAAGCGAAAAACAAAGAAAAACAAAAATTATATTACAAGGGCAGTGTCTTACATGATTTTGCAATTTTTTATGTTTGATTGCGGATATTGATAATATTTATGCCCTTATATACCTTGTTTTGCAACAAGAAGAGATCAAATGATGAATTTGGGTCTCTAGATGTGTAAATATCACTAAATAAGAGTGTTTTTGGAGCTAAAAAGTGAAAAAAGTGGTAATCCAAGTCCAAAATCACAAAGAAGTGTATATTCATATACACAGGGTTACCAGCTATTTATCGTGTATGTTTGGAATTTTTTGGCTTCAATTTGCTATTTTCCTTTATTTTTTATGATTTTCTTAATAAAAATAAAAGAAAAATAAAAAAGCAGGTGAAATGAGATCGGAAAAAGAAAAGAATAGACGGTGATGTCCTAATGACAAGGGCAACCCATGGTAAAAATTGGGTACAATTCTGAAAAAGTTGCGGAAAGCCCGAAATGACAGATTTTGGCAAAGTGGACAGATTTCTCAGAAACAGGTCAAACGGAGTCCAAATTGAGAAATTTCAAATCCTAAAGTGCATTTCACGACGAGATAGGAGCACATGTCAAATTTGGTAACAAGTGATCCGGGAAGCCCGAAGTTAAGTATTTTTTCACTTCACTATCAAGCTCATTTCCACTATTACCTTCTTGGAGAGAGCAAAGAGCACACAGGAGCATCCGACCTTCTACCGCCTTCTACGACTGCTACGAGAGCTCAGAGGACACCAGACATGAGAGGTAGACTCGTTGCCATAAGCTTTTGATGCTTATCGTTAACTTTTGTCGCGAAAACTCACCAAAACCAAGAAACAAGAGCAGACGGGAATGGGGAAGAACGCTAGGTAGGGGCACACCGCCTAACCAAACCTTGCAAGAACTTAGAGGTGGGTTACCCTAGTATAGGAGATGAGTTTCTACACTCAAAGCTCGAGAAAGAACGACTGGAAAAACCCTAGGTCAACAGAGCCTGCAAGAGGCAAACAGAAAAAGTTGTCGGAACGACACAAAACTTCTCAGGAAGCTTAACAACATCGAGGGCAATGCAACCATGGAGTATCTCCGGGTTTGGACACCAAAAGTAGGTCGGAACAACCGATTCGGCTGCGGACACACAAAGCGTCATTTTGGCATAACGGCTAAAATTGACGACCAAATGACATGAAACTTCACAAGCAGCTTCAAATATACATGGATGACTTATGTTTGCAAGCAAAACCCAAAAGAAAGCTGATTCACTTACCGATGGTGAAAAAGACGCTTTCGGGCAACCAAATGGAGAAAGATGGAGAACGGGGAGCCAAAGTAAGTTCAACCAAATAGGTGGCTTCACAACATATCCAATGAGCTGGAAATGCAACTCTCGAGAGAAAAGTTGAAGAAATCAACTCCAAGGCAAAAAGACGACTTCGGAGACTGAAATGCCTATAAGGGGGCTTTTAGCTAAACTGATGACTTTTTTAAGTTGAAAACTAGTTAGCAGGGCTTAGGGCACTATCACAAACATTCTTTGCAAAAAAAGACAAACCAACATTTCAAGAAAAAACAACATACGCGTATGATGTCTCACAGCATGATTTTCACATCCATTTCAACATTTGAGTGCATAGCCTCATTCCACAAGTTAATCACATCCTATGAACCAAGTATCTCATGATACTTGGTTCATAGGAATGTGGATTAACATGTGGAATGAGGCTATGCACTCAAATGTTGAAATGGATGTGAAAATCATGCTGTGAGACATCATACGGTATGATGTTTTTCTTGAAATGTTGTTTTTTTGTGCAAAGAATGCTTTGTGCTAGTGCCCTAAGCCCTGCAAACTAGTTTTCAACTTAAAAAGTCATCAGTTTAGCTAAAAACCCCCCTTATAGGCATTTCAGTCTCCGAAGTCGTCTTTTTGCCTTGGAGTTGAATTTCTTCAACTTTCTTCTCGAGATTTGCATTTCCAGCTCATTGGATATGTTTGAAGCCACCTATTTGGTTGAACTTGACTTTGGCTCCCGTTCTCCATCTTTCTCCATTTGGTTGCCCGAAAGCGTCTTTTTCACCATCGGTAAGTGAATCAGCTTTCTTTGGGTTTTGCTTGCAAACAAAAGTCATCCATGTATATTTGAAGCTGCTTGTGAAGTTTCATGTCATTTGGTCGTCAATTTTAGCCGTTATGCCAAATGACGCTTTGTGTGTCCGCACCGAATCGGTTGTTCCGACCTACTTTTGGTGACCAAACCTGGAGATACTCCATGGTTGCATTGCCCTCGATGTTGTTAAGCTTCCTGAGAAGTTTTGTGTCGTTCCGACAACTTTTTTCTGTTTGCCTCTTGCAGGCTCTGTTGACCTAGGGTTTTTCCAGTCGTTCTTTCTCGAGCTTTGAGTGTTAGAAACTCATCTCCTATACTAGGGTAACCCACCTCTAAGTTCTTGCAAGGTTTGGTTAGGCGGTTGTGCCCCTACCTAGCGTTCTTCCCCATTCCCCGTCTGCTCTTGTTTCTTGGTTTTGGTGAGTTTTCGCGACAAAAGTTAACGATAAGCATCAAAAGCTTATGGCAACGAGTCTACCTCTCATGTCTGGTGTCCTCTGAGCTCTCGTAGCAGTCGTAGAAGGCGGTAGAAGGTCGGATGCTCCTGTGTGCTCTTTGCTCTCTCCAAGAAGGTAATAGTGGAAATGAGCTTGATAGTGAAGTGAAAAATACTTAACTTCGGGCTTCCCGGATCACTTGTTACCAAATTTGACATGTGCTCCTATCTCGTCGTGAAATGCACTTTAGGATTTGAAATTTCTCAATTTGGACTCCGTTTGACCTGTTTCTGAGAAATCTGTCCACTTTGCCAAAATTGTCATTTCGGGCTTTCCGCAACTTTTTCAGAATTGTACCCAATTTTTACCATGGTTGCCCTTGTCATTAGGATCATCACCGTCTATTCTTTTCTTTTTCCGATCTCATTTCACCTGCTTTTTTATTTTTCTTTTATTTATTAAGAAAATCATAAAAAATAAAGGAAATAGCAAATTGAAGCCAAAAAATTCCAAACATACACGATAAATAGCTGGTAACCCTGTGTATATGAATATACACTTCTTTGTGATTTCTGGACTTGGATTACCACTTTTTTCCACTTTTTAGCTCCAAAAACACTCTTATTTAGTGATATTTACACATCTAGAGACCCAAATTCATCATTTGATCTCTTCTTGTTGCAAAACAAGGTATATAAGGGCATAAATATTATCAATATCCGCAATCAAACATAAAAAATTGCAAAATCATGTAAGACACTGCCCTTGTAATATAATTTTTGTTTTTCTTTGTTTTTCCCGCTTGTAGCTGCTTTGTAGCTCCTGTATACCTCCCCCCCTCCTAGTCTGAGTCCTCCCGACGACTATGAAGTGTCTGTGGGTGAAGCATTGTAGTTGTTTTGGTCATAAGTTCCCAATGCAATTGTAGAGCGACGATACAACATTCTTTCCAATAAAGCTGCTCTTTGTTTGATTGAAGGATTGGTGGTCGGTTTTGGGTTGGTTTTGGCACTTCGGTAGTAGAATCAGTAGATGGATTCTTCGTTACCTTGTTGTCTTTTTTCACAATCCAAATCTGCTTCCGCTTTGCTTGTGCTTGCCACAAACTCTTTGCGACCCAAACCTGCTTTGTTCTGTGTGTTGATTTCCTCGCCTTGAAATACCTAGGAGTTTCCGTGGATTGTACTGAAGGGAGTTCCTGTTTACAAATCTTTGGGATCCAAATTTGCTTGCTATAGCTTTGTGCCGTCATGAACTTCTTTGGAATCCAGATCTGTTTCACTGTCCTTGATTGTCGGGATCACTCTGTTGTCTGGTATTGAAGACTCTGTTTGTGTTTTCTGGCACCACCTTTTTTGGTCTCCATACCAACGTTGACTCCGTTTTTCCCAAGGTTGAGCTGTTATATTATTGCTTGTCTTCCTTATCCACTGTTGAGAATTCCTCGTCGAAGAGTAATCCGTTTGTATAGAAACTTTTGGTTGCCATTGCTTCTTCTTTTTCTCTGGTTGTTGTTTACCTTTGTCTTTGGATTCTTCCTTTGGAGTTGGCTCTGCTCCTTTGGTGAACTTAACTGATTGACTTTCACCTTCGTATTTGATAAGCACTGATTTAGAACTCCAGTCAATCATTGCATTGTATTGCTTCTGCCATGGTTGTCCTAGCAATAATGGATGTTGTGTAGCTTGGTCTTCAACCACGTAAAACATATGAGGATACACATACTGGTTAATCTGTATATGTAAAACTGTGCATCCGACAGTTTTGATTGAATTCTCAGAGTAACTTTTTACTCTTGCTTGGCAGTTTGTATTTTAGTGTCATTTGTCAATTGTCTATACAAACTGAGTGAAAGTAGGTTAGCTTGAGCTCCTGAATCCAATAGTGCTCTGGCTTTGATTTGGTTGGTTCCCACTTTGCATTCAATGATGGGTTCTTCTTTGTCATTATCCATTTCTGTTATACTGACTGCGTTTATTCGTATTGCTCCTTCATTGCGCTGTTTCTGACGCAGTAGTCTTCTTTTCTCCATTCTTTCCTTCGCCTCGGCTTGCGCTTCCTCCACAATCTTTTTCTTTTTCTGGACACGCAGCTTTTCTTGATGTATTTTGAGAAGCATGTCTTGTGTTAGCGGCAACAGATACTTTTTCACTCTGCATCCACTAATCCAATTGGGCATTTCTTCTCCGTCTAATGTAGCAAGCTTGACGGCTCCACTTGGTGATAGATCTTTAATCACCAGAGGTCCCATCCCTCGCTTTTTAAGCTTCTTAGCATGCTGTTTCAGAGTGTAAACTAGGACATAGTCCCCAACTTTAAACTCTTTAGTCCGCACATGCTTATCAAAAAATTCCTTTTGTCGCCTTTTTTGAGCGTAGATGGAAGCTACTGCTTTTAGGCGAAGCTCATCTAGCTTTTCCAGGTCATCTATTCTATCAGAGAGCTCGTGCCCTGTCCACTCTAGATCCTTAGCCACCCTTAAGGTTGAAATCAAGAATTCTATTGCAAGATAGCATTTAGCCCAAAAACCATGTTATATGGGGTCGTTCCTATTGATGTTTTATATGCACCCTATATGCCCATAATGTTGAATGCAACTTTTGGTCCCAGTCAGTTCTCGACTCAGATACAATCTTCGTAAGGACCGTGCATATGGTTTTGTTTGTTGCTTCAGCTTGTCCGTTTGCTTGTGGATGATACGGGGCTGATTTCCTATGGATTACCATGAATTCATCTAGAAGGATCTTTATCACTTCATTTATGAAATGTGTGCCTCGATCACTCACAATTTCTATTGGCAATCCATATCGTACAAAGACGTATTCATATAGAAATTGTGCCGTGGTCCTGGCATCTGCTTTTTGAGTTGCCTTTGCTTCGACCCACTTTGTTAGATAGTCTGTAGCCACAACGATGTATTGTGCATGAGTCTTATATGCAGGAGGTGAAATGGGTCCGACATAATCAATCCCCCATTTTGCAAAAGCTCTTGCCCCCATCATTGGTCTAAGCGGCATATCATCTCTTTTAAGTGGTACTTTGGTCCGCTGACAGTCATCACACCGTTTAACGTATTCCTCAGCGTCCATATGTAATGTTGGCCACCATATTCCTGCGGCTAAGACAAGTTTTGCTGTCTTATCACCTGAGAAATGGCCTCCACCTACTCCTCCATGAGCTTGCTCCAGGATTATCACATACTCAGACTCTGATGCGCAAATCCTAAGCTGGTTGTCTTTACCTCTCTTATAGAGTTGATCTCCTATTAAAGCGTAATCTCTAGCTTCTGTCTCTACAGATTTCTGACGAGCTTTTGACGTTCCTTCTGGGAAAGTTCTATTTGTGAGATATTCAACAATATACTGACTCCATTCTGGAGCGATCATTATCTGATATAATGTCGAATACTCGGCTGGCGGTTTTGATGAACATACAATACATACAGTGACATATTCATGTACGCTTTCTTTCATTCCTGGCCAATAGACTCCCAATTGTAACAAATTCCTATATGTGTTCCTTCTTGAACAATGAAATGCACATTCCTGAACATGTGCTTCGCGCAGATATATATTATATTCCTCAGGATTGATGCATAGTCGTAAAACATGATCATTTCCCAATTGATACAACCTTCCTGCAACCAATTGAAGATTCTTGGATTGCTGAATAGCAATATGTTTCAGGTTGTATTCTCTTCTATCGAACTCTCCTCCATAGGTTAATAGGTTAACGACATTTTGAGACCACTTCGGTATCATTTCTATGTTGAACAAGTACGCGTCTGGCATGTCGTCATCTACTCCTATAGGGTCTTCTCCATTCGTCAATCGCGAAAGATGATCAGCTCTAAGATGTGTTTTTCCTTTCTTTACTACTACCGTGAAGTCGAATTCCAGTAAGATAATGAACCATCTCACTATTCTCCCGGTATTGCATGGTTTATTCACTAGGTAGAGCAAGGCTTGGTGATCCGTAAAAAACACAAACTTGTTGGCTAGAAGATAATGCCGAAATTTCTTCACAGCATAGATCATTCCTAATCCTTCTCGCTCTGTTGTGGTGTAATTCTTCTCTGCATTGTTGAGCTGTCGACTGGCGTAACAGATAGGAAAATCCATGTTTCCTTCTTCTGGCTGAGCCAGAATACATCCTATTGCATATGCCGAAGCATCTATATGCACATGGAATATCTTCTCCCAATCTGGTGATTTCAAGACTGGAGCAGTAATGAGTGCCTCTTTCAATTTCTTGAATGATTCCTCACACTCCTCTGTCCATTCAAAGTTCACTATTAGCCTGTAAAGTGGTTGGCCTATTATAGCGTACATGTAAATGAATCGTCTATAATATCCACAATGTCCCATAAAGCTCTGTACTTGTTTCGCATTGGTTGGTCTAGGCATATCCACTATAACTTTTATCTTCTCTAAATCCGTGGATATTCCGTTTTGTGAGACAATATGTCCCAGAATTCTGCCCTGTCGGACCATAAACACACATTTCTCAGGATTGAGACAAATGCGATATGTCCTACATTTCTCAAATACTTTTCTTAGGTGTTCTAGATGCTCATCTCTCAGTAGAGAATGTACACATAAGTCATCCATGTAGATTTCTAGAAACAGCCTTAAGTATGCTTTGAAAGCATGCGTCATCAGCCTCTGGAAGGTTGCGGAGCATTGGTTAGACCAAAAGGCATAACTCGATAAGCATAAATTCCCCACTCCGTTGCAAAAGCTGTTTTATGTTGATCTTCTGGTGCTATGGCTAGCTGGTTATATCCTGAAAAACCATCAAGAAAGGAGTATGCTGTTTTCCCTGATACACGCTCTAGAACATGATCAGTTATCGGCAGGGGATAATTGTCCCTGATTGTTGCAGCATTCACTTTCTTTAAGTTGACACACACTCGGAGTTTTCCGTTCTTCTTAGGTACTACCACAATCGGAGATACCCAATCGGTGTGTTCAATCTCGTATATGAATTCAGCTTCCATTAGCTTATCTATCTCTTCTTGATTCGCTTAGCAAAAGTATCATTATATGTGTATGGTCTCTGTCTGCTAGGCTTTGCGTCTTGTTTCAGTGGGATTGTGTGTTGGCATATCGATGGGTCAACTCCCTTAAAGTCCTTATAAGACCATGCAAACACATCCCTATACTCTCTGAGAAGACTCAAAAGTCTCTCTTCCTCGCCTGGAGACAAATCTGTGGCTATGTACACCGGTCTAGGTGGCTCACCTGGAGCTGCTAAATCAACTTTTTTTGCATCCTCCGGTCCGTCATAAGATTCGTTCTCCTTCCTCTCTCGAATAGGTGGGGTTAATATCACCTTCCTATCCTCTATTGTGAATTTCCTATAGTGAGAGGGAACATCCATGTTTTCCTTGATTTTGACGTTTTCGTCCTCTCCACTCTCAATTTCTGTCGTCCAAACTTCCTTCAGAGTTTTCTTGAGCTCTCTGTACTTGTTTCTACGTTCTAGCTTGGACTCCGTGTGTTCTCTGTTGCGCTTGTTCTTTTCTGATTTTTCTGTTTCTGTTTTCGTTCCATTCCTTTGAACTTGATTTCTTGAGCCTTTTTTGTCTTTTCGTAAGCTCTTTTGATCATTGCCTCTCATTCTTCCAGAAACCTTGTCCTTAACACAATCTTCCGCCAGCATTAGGAATTGATTTTTTCCTCTTATTCTAGGCATCGGATTGGTTCTAACCCCTTTTGTTTTTTTCTTTGCTCTATAGTGTTTCTGGGGTTGTTTAGTTTGGTTCGGAAAATCATAAAATCGGACATCCGTTATAGTTTCTTCATTTCCGCTTGAATTGTCCGTTGACTCGTTGTCTGCTTCATTTCCCCACTCAGGATGATCGGGAATGTCGTGAAACACCTCCTCTTCATCTTCCTTTTCCAGTGTATCGTTCTTTTCAATTTCTTTTTCGAATACAGTTCTCAACATGAAGTACGGAACCACGTCGTACCCGTCCTTATCGCAAAATTGCGTTGTGGGACCATCCGGAATTGCACAAACATCTAGGGTTGCTAGAATGTGTGTCCATTCTAATGGTTCAAACGTGTCCTCTAGAAAGGGTTCTCTTATATAAGTTTCGTCTTCGATAGCCCTCTCTAAAACATATTCTTCTCGTTTCAGACTTCCACATTTCGAAGCTCCACACATCCATAACTCCTTGGGCTTACCTAACCAAGCTGGAAATTCGGATCCCGCCAAAGTAGCTGAATCAAACTCCTCTACCGGTGTTCGGTTCACATCTTTGTAGCTATGGTCTTTCAGGTTCACACGTGTAGTGGTTTCCATATTTCTCAAGTATATATGATCGTAGCCCCAATCTTGGACCATTTTCAACTGTCTCATGAATGGTCTTCCCAATATGATATCATAGTTATTCTCCTTGGCAAAATCGACAATAGCAAAAGTATGTTCGTATTCAATGCCGCAAGAAGTCACTACAACTTTCTCTAATAACCCCATAGGTTTCTCCATGTGTCCATCTGCTAATTGGAGTTTCAACCTAGTCTTCCTTATTGCTGGTTTCCCCCATTTTTTCCAGATTTCTTTGTAGCAATGGCTACCCCAGCTCCGCTGTCTAGTATTGCCATCGTCTTCACTCCTTGGAATTCAACTGGTAAGGTTGTATTCCCCTCTTCACCTTCGCAATACTCTCCGACCTTGTTTAAGGGTACAGGCTTAGCGTTCTTTTGTGGTTTTCTCAGCTCCTCTATGCTCTCTTGCAATCTCGATGTTGGATCTTTTATTCCGAATTTCTCCAAGCATTTTCCTACAGTGGTCCACATATGTGGTCTTAGCCTTAAAAGCTCAGCTAGAGTGATAGTGCATGTCACTGGTGTTGACAAAATCTCTATCAATCCTTGCGAGTCCATGACTTTTTCTGATGATATTTTTCGTGAGGGAAGTGCTCTAATCTCGGATTTTTCTTCATACTCTCCTAAGTATGAAGGTAAGGTTTTCAGTGAATGAGGTTTGCTTTCCATTGTTCTAACAGAGCCCCCATCTCCCCAGTAAGATTGCAGATCCAAGTCCACTTGAGATCCTGCCTCAAATTCCACTATGGGAGGATTCCTGATGTCCTTTTCCCAATTTGTCTGATTAGCTTGGCAACTTAGCTCGTTTGCAAAGTTTGCCTCTCTCACTTGTTTCCAAAATTCATTGTAATCCTCATCTTTTTCGTAAATCCTCTGTATGACTGGATGAAAACTCTCTATCTCCTGATCGGTTGTGTTCAATACTATGCGGTCATCCTTTGTGTATTTTCAGGCTTTTGTGCACTGGGAGTCTTTTCAGCTACCCGTGAAACGATAGTCTCTTGCTGAATTGGGTTTTCCTTCCCACAATTCATTGTTTCTTTTTGGTGGTTCTAATAAGGCTTGTGCAGTCTCGATCATTCTCTGGCACATTTCAAGTCTCTGCTTTTCCAATTCCGCGTTTGGGTATGTCATCCACCTCTGTTCTTGTGTTTGGTTGTTCTTTAACCTAGCTTCGTAAGCTCTCATCAGTGCGTCCAATGGTTCGTGTACTTTGTCGACTAGCACTGATCCCCCTGAGCTTAAGCTCGTTGTTTCTTTGATACTCTTTTGTTTCGTTCTTTCCGGGCTCATCTCTCGTTTCCCGTTTTGACTCTCAAGTTTTTCTAATCTAGCTTTAGTTTGCTTTAGTTCCTCAGCTAGAATAGCGTCTTCACGTTCTTTACTCAACTTCATGCGTGCTTTTCTAGCTTTCCATGTGTTTTTCTGACTCCGCGGTCCTTGACTAACCACTTCAGTCGCTAACTTTTCATTCTCAGGTTCTCTAGTGGTTTTCTTAGCTTGAGCTCTAGTAACAACTTGCGTTGGTATCAGAGTTTGATTTTCAGACCCACTGCTGGTAGGAATAGTTTCTAACATATTCAATCTCGTCTTTTGCATTTTGTTTGGATTCTTTGAACAATCCTCAATGAAGTGAGTAACCCCACACTCAGTGCAATAAGCGTTAATTCTAATGATTTCCGTATGTGGGCAAACATTCATCAGATGGTCACCTCCACACTTGTAACAGGGTCCTAGTGCTGGTCTTGGTCCCGCTTGATTCGTCCTTTGTGGATAGGATGGTCTCTGTCCTGCTATCCCTCCATGAGCTATGAACATCAAGGTTCTTGCGTCCATATTGTATCTCTCTTCATCAGAAGCACTTGTAACTATTGGTGTTCCAACATTCCCCATCATGCCCCATGGTTCTGGTTGTTTTGGTTCTTCTGGTGGGTAATACACTGTTGGAGACATGTGTGCACCCGATTCTTCGTAATAGGCTTGAACAGGCACTAAGGCTTGTTCTTCCTGATTCTCTAAGGTTGGTGCATATCTAATGCCCACTGGTCTTGCTCCTGGTAAAGGTGGTTGTTGTCCCAATACCGGTTGCGGTCTTTCTATCCCCATAGGTCCCGGTACATTTCCCGTTGGGTATCGAGGTACTGGATGTATCTGAGGTGGTGCTAATTGAGCAGGAGGTGCATACTGGCGCTCCCTTACATACCCTTTGTTGTAATAACACTCCTCTGTTGGATGATTTGTCCATTTTTGTTCAATAGCACACCATTTCAGTCGTTTTGGCAATGGTTTTTGGTATGGTGCCATCCTTTTTAGAGCATCTTCTATCATTTGCTCTACATTTGGCATGGTTGTTGTTTGAACATTCTTTTTAGTGGTAGTCTCGCTCGCTACGGAGGAGGAGCTACTGGATGCAAAATCTGTATCCGCTGACACCTCTCCATAAACCGTACAGTTATCCACTAAGTACAATGCCTCTCTCGTTACTTGCTCGAAACTTGTACAAGCTTTCAAGTGCAAGTCCTTCTTGAGAGTGTCGTTCCTCAGTCCCTCAATAAAGAGAACAGATAGTCTGTCATCTTGTGGTCGTTCACGTACTGGACATCTCTCAATGTATTGTTTGAAGCGAAGTGAAGCTTCCTTCACCTTTTCGTGTTCTCTCTGTTTAAAAGCATATATTTGTGAGACCGTATTGTGCTTAATCCCTCGTTTTGAGAATTCCTCAGCAAACTCTCTTAGCAAATGGTCAATGTCATGGAATCCCCCTATGTTCATTGGTTGAAACCATGTCAATGCAGTACCTTCTAGAGTAAGACCAAATCCCTCGTATTGTGTATGGAAATCTGTTATCTGCTCAGCTCTTAAGACTTGCTTAAAGAGTGACACATGTGCATACGGATCTCCTGAACCACCATACTTCTTTGGCATACACTTGGCTACTTGAGATGGTCTCATACGTCTATGATCTGCTACCAATCTCATTGCTCCTGTGTCTCGGCTAAAGCTTTCTCTAGCATCATGGACTTCATGGGTTACCCTTGTCAGTTCCTCCGCCCTGAATCTACTACTGGGAGGTAAATGTGATGGTTCCGCTTCAAACCTTGGACCTGGAGTGGTATAGGTGGGGATTGGAACTGCACTACCTCGATTCATCTCCATTGACTCTCTGGAATGTAATGATCCCATTGGTCTGAGCTTCGAGTCCCAAGGTTGACTGAAAGAGTCAGCAACCTGAGTTCTTTGTCCTCCTGTTGTCATTGAGTTTTGCACTCCAGTTGTTGGTGCTGGTCTATGTGAGTTAGAAGTAACATAATACTGATGTAGTGGTCCCCCAAAGTATGTATATCCTTCTAATTCTTTCTTGCCCATTGTTGAGTATTGCCTGCCATACTTATCGTAAGCGGCAATTTTCACTTCCGATCCCTCTGTGTAGGTAAAGACATAGAGTCTTTTTTGTCTGTCAACTCTCCGTGTAGGGTTCTTCACATTTATAATAGAGATCTTGCTCCCCATTATTATATTTGTATAGCCCCACATAGATGTTATCAGTGTTGATCCTTGTAGTTTCATTCTCTCTTCTTAACCTCGCATTAGGGAAGTTCATTATTGGTGCTTTCTCCTCGAGTTCTTCATCTATTTTGGCTTTGGTGCCCATCAATCCCCACTTGTCCACAATGTTAGGGTTTAGGACTACCAAGTACATGGTACCCTCGTCATCTAGATATCTATCTCCGCTATAGCTCACAGGCACTAAGTCCTTGAACTCACTAGGTCTTTCTTCTATCTTTACACAATAGCGGTCCATTCCATCTTTGTAGATCTTTGCACCTTGCTCATTGTCGTACTGATATTTTATGAACAATAGCTTCATTGTGGCGGAAGGGTTTGATGATCCTGCTGCCATATTTTCTCTGTTGTTCCTGTTCGAGTGTTCGGTGAAAATCTCGTAAGACCTCTCCGAAGAAGTATCAAAAACACTTCCTTCAAAGATCGACTCTAATGGTTGCACCCAACTTTGGTTTACACTTCCCTCGGTTGATATGACACTTGCTGGTTCCCCTTCTTTTGGTTGATTATTCCGGAGATTCCTGCCCGATCTCAAATTCATCAATTCCCCTAAAGGACTGTAACTTTTCCGTCTCGGCAATTTGTTTTCCCCAAGTTTTTGTGGTCAGAATTGATCCAAGCTGATTGATACTTGGTCAATTGTTTAATCTTGTCAGTTGGACATCTTCTGTTTCATCAAGTGAGAATTTTGTCGCAGTTATGCTGAAAAAGACATTATACGCGTATGATGTCTTTTTTCACAGATTTTGACTATTTTGGTTATGCTCATTCTCAGTGGCCCCTTTATGCTCTGTTCACTCACAAAATTCAGTTTGAACTCTGTTTGAGCAAGTTATGGCTAGTTCAGGCTTTTCTTGGCACTTTTCTGCTTTTGACTTGTTTTTGGGTCAATTGTTATCCAAATGGGATGAAACTTGAAATATAGCCTCTAGATAGCTATTACAATGGATCTGTGTTGGCAAAGTATCAAATATGTCCAAAATTAGGTCAAAGACATCATACGTGTATGATGTCTTTTTCATCAATTTGGGTCCAAACTTGATATTTATGCTTTCTACAGTGTTTGTAACAATCTTGTCAGGTCAGATTTCAAAAATAAGCAGTGGAAGTGCCAAAAGACATTATACGCGTATGATGTCTTTTGTCCCAGATTTTGACTATTTTTGGTTTTAAGCCTTCTCCAATGTTTATAATTGAGTTTCAAGTGTTTTTGTCAGGTTTGAATGTAAAAACAAGATCTGAATCAAAATTTCTTGTTCTTTGCGTTTTTTTTGGCTCTCTGACTTGTCTTTTGGGTTTCTGAGAGTGTTAAAGCCCTTGTTTCAAGTTGATCTTAGGGTAAAACCCCCCTTCTAAACACTCTGGCAATGTCAAATTTTCAATTTTAGTCTCTGTTTAGGTCCTAAGACATCATACGCGTATGATGTCTAAAGTTACAGATTTCCAGTTTTTCAGCACAGAACTCTTCCAATAGCTCTTTTAAGTGCTCAGCAACAATCAGTTACACAGAAAATTTTCTGAACTTTGTTTATTGCATATTTCACTACCAAAGCTACTTTTTCAGTGATCTAACATGCAATCAAACACATCAAGCAAATAGAACACCAATTGATAGCTCTAGATCAGGATCAAATCAGGCCCTACCTAAGCTACTTCTAATCATAAAATGGATTTTTTTGCAATTGAAAATATAAAGAGATTTACTACCACACAAGGAGTAGCAAATGCTTTTTATGTCAACAACCACTTAAACACCATCAAAAACAATCTAATCTAAGCTAAACTAAAAATACTGTCAACACGGAAGACCCAGGAATACCCCACTTCCTAGTATCTCTCGAGACCTTCGGAGTCCACCACTCCTAGATCTTTTCTAACTAAAGTATACAAAGTAGTTTATACGACTCACCTCGTAGGATTAGTCTAAGGTCACCTACTTAGGGCTCTCGTCCCCGGCAGCGGCGCCAAATGTTAAGGCGGTTACGCCGCTAGCGGAAGCTAAATAGCGAGAACTCAACCAACAACAGAATTTGTCAGACAAGGACGAAGCTTGATCCGCAGGCGCATGGAAACAACTAGGTGGGTGTCAAATCACCTACTCGACCTTCTAATGACAATCACTACTAAGGAAATCAAATCTAAGTTCTAAAATACGCAAGTGACTGAAATCCGTACTACGAACGAATGCTATACGAAACAAGATTTAGAATCATTGAATCGATCTCAAACTCAAGGGGAAGTCTATACACTAGGTAAGAACAACACCCTAAACACTTGAACTGCAAAATCAACCTATAACCACTCCGTGCGGTAAACGCGTATAAAGACAGGCCGAAAAATACAGGTGACCGAAACTTGACCCCGATGGTACTAATGTGTAGCTCTATTCGTTGTGGTTCTATAGATATGCTGCACGCTCTATTCCGACACACGAGTTGGAAGAAAACTCACACCGAAGCTCGTAGGAACTTACCACACGTAGAAGCCGATAGCGCGCACTCTTGGTATCTGTGCGTAGCTCTCACCGTTGCTAACACAATGGCGGTGTCGCTTCTCCAATGGCGGCCCCGTAGCTCGCGTAGCAAGAAGATAAGACTCTCTCTCTCTCTCTCTCTCTCTCTCTCTCTCTCTCAGACACAGTCACGGCGCTCAAAAACTCACTTTGATTAATTGAATCCTCCTTAGGTTACAAAACTTTGGCTTATATACCTCAGCCTTGGAGGTGAAAACATCTCTAATTATTTACATCAACATGTGAAATTACTTCGGGATTACAAGCTGGAAACTCAATTGAGTCCCGTTACTTAATGAATGGCTCAAATCAAAATTAATGTCGGAAAGACATTTATTACAATCAATGGTTACAAAATGATGGTGTGAGCAAAAATGTGGGTGTGATCCTCTGCTGGCTCAACACCATCCTATAGCAATGAGAGATGAATATGATGTGATGGCAACGATGAGTACGAGACCAAGATGGCATATGATTGAGTCTATATAGATACAGATGAAGAGGAGAGTGAGGACGACATGCTGAAGATTGATGTCGATTTGTTTTGTGTTACCATAAAAGATCCCCCCTACACGAAAAGGTATGCAATCACAAGAGAAGGAGAGTTATGTTCAGCTATTTGCATCCTATCATGACCTATTTGCAATAGAGTACAAAGATTTGCGAGGGGAAAAAGGTGTGGAGCATAAAATTGTTGTCAAAGAGGGGTACAAATCAAGGGCGCAGAAGTTGAGGAGGCTAGGGGAGATTAAAAAAGAAGCCCTTTGGCAACAGATAAGCAAGTTTTTGGTCGATGGTCATCACTCCTAAGAATAATGGGAAGTGGAGAGTGTGAGTGCACGAATGCGGTGCATGTGCACACACACACACACAGTGCACATGATGTGGGTGGAGAAACTCTACAATATGTGTGAGAGAGAGTCCCTTATTCTTCTAACCAGTAAAGAATAAGGTGTGCACAAGTAATGGGCAATTGAACATCTCTGGCGTATCTGACCAGGGTAAGAGGCATACCGTCTATATCCCAATAATCTCTCACTTAAAGGTCTTTCGAAGCCAATGCATGCTGCCATGTAGGCTCTAGTAGTGTGAAAAAGTGTATAATCAGCATGTATATCCTACAAGTATCATGTAATGGCATGCACCACTCCATGATGCATCATGCTAGTGTCAGTCATCACACAACCGACAACCCCAATTTCAAACGTTCTCATTGTAGTTGGTATGCCAGGTCTCGACACTAAGAGTTTGTACATGAGAGTCCCAAAAGCTGATGAAATTTGTGCAACCTTGGCTAATATGTCTCTATTAACCGCCTCTACACTATGTGCAATCCTTACACCATCAGGACTAGAAACAAATGAATGTGATAAATCAGGGATGATCAACATTGTGGCCATGCATCCATCGTTTCATGCTCTTCTTGTCCTGGCATCACCATATCAGCCTCTAGCATGAGCATGTCAAAGAACTCCATATCGCTCATCTCCATGGTAGGAGGAATCTCTATCCTAAGAGGATCAATCCACTCTATCTCGCTAGTGCATGGCCTCTCTTACTCTGCATCTACAAACATATCGTGAATAGCACTATGGAGCTCATCCACAAACGTACATGTCTGCAAAGTCACTGAAACTACACTACCTCGCACATGTGACTCACTGCTCTGCTCTCTAGCTGGCAAAGCATCAAAAAGGTTGTCACCACCACCGATGACTGCTCTAGTCATGCACTCAAAGAGTTGTCCTACTCTACATGTCTCTCTGCAGACACTGCATGCACAACGAGTGAAGTGTCACGTTGCTCATCAACAAAGTGTACTCACTTAGACTGTGAACGTTGTGAAGGATTGGGGGGCTAGCCTCTACAGCACCTCAAGCCAAAATCAAGAAAAGAGGATGAAGAGTATAGCTCTCTCAAGATAATATGGGATGATCTTCTCTCACAAATTTTGATAGCCTCACTCGCACTCAGCCCCGACTAGCTTCGACTAGCTTCCCTCTACACCGCTACAACTCCCAATATACTTGGATGCACTAAAGGAAGCAGGGGAGCAATAAAACCAAAGGAACAAGTAAAGAAAAACAATGGAAATTTCTGCACTTTTCCTCATAAAACCAAGAGCTTCACTTCTTTTCAAGCGCCCTTCCATGTGCTAGTAGAGAATCCATAGGCGCTCCCATATATACACATAGCTTGACCGAAACCCATCCAAAATCAAGCCCAATTTGAAAACCCACAAATTTCAGCAAGAAAACTCAAAAAAAGTGATGGAAAACTTGGGGAAAAACTTGCCCTTTTGCATATGTACAAGCAAGGAATTGCAGTGCATAGTCTACCCTCGACTAACTGCACCACAGGGAACCACACACAACATGGCTGCCATACCTCAAACCAAGATGAAGATAGGTCAATATGCAGAGCTAAGCACCCAATTTCCTCAGACCATTGAGGAGAGACACACTCTCAACTCACCACACCAGGCTCTCGCAAAGCAAGAGGGGCACCTCTACACCAAACCCCCACCCTTCACCGCAGGCTGCAGCAACACATAGCTTCTTCTTCACAGCTGAATATTCCTCCACACTCACGACCCCAAGCTGATAAAATTTCAGTTTTTCTTCCTTTTTTTAATGCACTTACTCACACTTTGCAGTCTCGACACTTCTATGTACAAAAACAGCAAAACTATGTACCCCGCGCAACTGGCCCGCATGTGTAGAGACAGCTGGCACACATCGCCTTTGTACACTTTGTACAAGCATGATTTATTTACATCTAAGGCCCCCAAAAGCATTAAAAATATATACCCCAAAGGCTTTGGGGTGTCTCGCACCATTCTGCCAAAACACGTCACATATTGTCCCCCAACAAGCATGGAACACTTTCAAGTGTTCCATACTCATTTCTTGCTTCATCACATGATTCTTGTCACATAAGGCCTGAGCCGGATCCCATTGACTCTTGACTTATGCATCTTTCCATCGAAGTCCTTGAGCTGATAGCTTCCATTATCATACACCTCATGCACCACAAAAGGACCTTCCCACTTTGCCTTGAGCTTTGTTTGAAAGGTATTGTCCAAAGCACTATTATACCTCATAAACAACATGCCTTCACATAGCCGTTTTGCCTTTATCTTTTCATTGAATACATCAAGCCTTCTTCTTCCCAAGTATTCATAGTATCTAATGGAATTTTCTCTATCCAACAAGAGGCTATGCATAGATGCCAGTCTCTCCTTTACATGCTCCTCCTCAACCAAACCTATGCTTAAAATGAACTCCAATGAAGGAAACATCACATTTGGCATCACTCTTCTCCATAAAATGAAAATGAGATGAAATGTGGATGATTTTTGAGTCACTCTACATGCCCACAATGCCCCAAATACATATCCCAATCTTTTTTGGATGCTCTGCCACAAGCTTGAACAATATCTTCTGTCAAACTCCATTGAATGCCTCCACCAACCCATTGCATTGTGGATGATAAGGAGTAGCATACCTATGTTTGATCTCCAATTTCTCCACCAATTTAGTGATAAGATCATTTCTAAACTCTTTCCCTTGATCACTTACAAGCTCCAAAGACACTCCAAATCTACAACATATGCAATCAAAGATAAAGTTGTATACATCTTTGCTTGTAGCCCCCCTACTAACCTTTTCTTCTGGCCATCTTGTCATATAATCCACTGCAGTAAGTATGTAGTGCTTCCCATTTCTAGTGCCTAGAAGAGAACCAATTACATCCACACCCCACTTCTCAAAAGGTCCATAGCTTACAACATGTCTCAAAGGCTCGGGCATCAACTTTCTCTTTTGATACATTTGGCACTCATGACAGCTTCTACACCAATGCACAACATCCCTATTCATACTTGGCCACATAAGTTGAGCATTCAACACTTTCCTTCTTGTAATTTCCACTCCAAAATGGCCTCCACATCCTTCCTCATGACATGCTTTTAAGCAATCAAAAATTTCATCATGATAGACAACTCTTCTCATAACACCATCAACCCTCTTGTGATACATTTGCTCTCCAACCAAGACGTACCTCATAGCTCTTCGTGTGATTGCATGCCTTTGTTGAGAAGCCAATCCCTTTCTTGCAAATCCAGTTTGCAACACATGGTCTTCCTCATGGAGGGATTCCCTTCCAAGATACCTTGGCTCTCTAATTATCATTGCATGCACAGCCTTTGTGAACACCTGTTCCGCCAAATCATGAGCCCTTACATTCATATTTGCGGTACATGCCATATTTGAAAGGAAGTAAAAGACTTTAACAACTTCCTCACTTTGAAAAACCAGCCCTTCATGCCTTCTTGATTTACCTTCCACGTACCTTGAACTTGCTGCACAATCAACTTAGCATCACCTTCGATTAAAAGCCTCCTTACATGCCTTTTGACACATTCTTCCAAGCCCAAACAGAGACTTGCATATTCAGCCTCATTATTACTCTTTACATCCACTTGTTGGCTTCCAAACTAGCATTCCATGCCATCTTTATTCACAAATACATAACCAATAGTTCCCTTATTAATGCTCCTCTTGA
Organism: Adiantum capillus-veneris; assembly: GCF_014529385.1. Classification (NCBI taxonomy): domain Eukaryota; kingdom Viridiplantae; phylum Streptophyta; class Polypodiopsida; order Polypodiales; family Pteridaceae; genus Adiantum; species Adiantum capillus-veneris. The sequence continues at coordinate 3,825,402 of NW_028221436.1, forward strand.
AAGCCCCATCAAAGTATAAGGTACCCTCTACATCCTGAAGCTCCGCATGCATAGTTGTACTTGGTACTATCTTCTTTTCCAAATCTTTCTTCAATTCAATCCTTGCATGAATCTCTTTAAAAGTGAGCATATCCGACATATTTGCTCTCACACTATCCTCCTTAGTAAAGCTCATGTCAAATTGTTGCAAGCTAAGTATCCACTTTTGCAATTTAGGACTATCCCCACGATACCTTAGTGCATGAGGCAATAAACTACATGATGTCCACACCGCAAAAGTCTTACAAATAAGATAAGATTTTGGCCTTTTTGTTGCATATACCAATGCTTAAACCAATTGCTCAATCTCATGCCAAGATTTTTGTATATCATTCTTCACTTTGCTTATGTAGTAAATCGGCCTCATATAAAATTATTTTTTCCCTTTTTGCATCAATACCGCACCAATAGCATGCTCACCCACACTCAAGCTCAAGTAAAACATTTCATCCCAACAAGGAGGCATCATCAAAGGTAATGTAGATAGCTTTTCCTTGACGTCTTCAAAAGTTGTTTGCTCATGCTCAGTCCAAAGAAAAGGGTCTTTTGTGTTGCTTCTTGCAAAGGGTGCACATATTCAGCAAGCATACGAAAAGACCTTGACAAGTACCTTAGATTTTGTACAAAAATCATCAATTCCTTTGTAGTTTTAGGACTCTCCATCATAATAAAACATTCCACTTTTGCAGGATCTGGAGCTATCCCATTCTCACTTACCTCATGGCCAAGAAGTATCACTCTAGCTCTTGCAATTTTACATTTCAAAGGATTGAGTTGACCCCCATCATCATCAATCCTCTTAAACACCATATCAACCTTTTTCACATGAAGCATTCTATCACTGTAAAACACAAAAATCATCCAAAAAAACTTTTATAAAGATTCCAAGGTAAGGCCCCAATACCTTGTCCATCCAACTTTGAAGCTTGCATAAGAAATGAATTATCAAGCCAAAGGGCATCACCCTATAGCAAAACACTCCCCATGGGGTCAAAAATCTGGTCTTCTTTTGATCTTCATATGCAATCCCAATTTGAAAATACCCACTAAACCCATCACATACCGAATATCTCTCATGACCTGCAACAGTGTCCAAAATCTCATCTTCAAAGGGAAGGGGATAGTGATGCCTCTTTGTTGCCGCATTCAATGGCTTATAGTCCACACATATTCTCCATTTATTTCCCTTTTTTGGAACTATAACCACAGGGGAAACCCATTCTGTATCATCCACAAGGTAGATAAAACCAACTTGCAAAAGCTTACTCACCTCCATCTCCAATACCTTTCGTTGAATGGTGCCCACTCTCCTTAGCTTTTGAGCAACAGGCTTTACACCTTCTTTAAGATTTATTTCATGAACAACACTCTTTGTTCCCCTCATTTGAGCATAATATTTGGCAAACAACTTGGGATACTTATCAAACAATACATCATATGCTTCTCTCTCTTGACTAGTCAGGTCACCTGCAAGCATATCCACTAATTCAGCTTTTGGTACATTCGGCCCATGATCAGCCCCGTGGTCATTTTCTGATCTCATAGCATCCCCTTTATCAAAATTTTCATCATATGCATGTATCCCACAAAGATCTACATCAAGATCAAGAAGACTTTGATCTTAAACCTCATCGTCAGTACATGTAGAGGATGCACTGAAGAATTGTCACACATGTCATAAGTGGATGGCAATAAATCTTGATGCTGGCTTATCATCAATTTCCATCACCTTACATGTTTTCATATCATATCTAATCCTCTTCTCTTTCGGCCTATCCACAAAGAGGTCAATACATCCCCTGTACCAGGCCTGTCCTGACCTCATAGCAATCAACCAAGGTCTTCCCAATATAACTGGATATTCCCCAAGATTTCCAGGCATCACATGAATGTCCATGATAGCCGTTTGACCCAAAACATCAAGCTCCAAGTCATGAATAACTCCCAAGCATTTCATTCTACTACTATTTTTCATCTTCACACTGAACAAGGATTTGCGTGTGAGCTGCAATCCCAATTGTTGCATTGTTTCCTCTGTCATAACGCACACTTGGGCTCCACCATCCATGTAAGCGGTATTCACCCTCCTTCCATGTATCCAAGCATCGAACACAGGTAAAACATCAGTAACTTTATGAAGCTTCACTACATGTGCATCGCGTGTCTTTACCTTCACCCTTCTAACACTAGCTAGTTTATGCCAGTACCTTCTCATACTTGAGCTCAAATGCAAGAGTTGCCCATATGATATGTCGGCCCTCTTGTTATTTAAGTATTCTAAGATATTGTATGTTGATTGACCCTTCCCAAGCTGAAAATCATCCATGCCTATCTTCCGTCTTCTTGCCCTTACCTTTGCCTGCTTACTACTTTCAGCCTCTTCCATAGGTGCCTTTCCTTTATCTACATCTCTCCTTGGCTTTTTCCTTGCTCTTTCCTCTTTGGAAAGGCCTTCACTCCCTAATTTTTGTTCCCTTGTTCTCTTATTTTCAAAGACATTAACCTCATCATCTTCATCTCCCTCCTCAACTGCCTCCAAAATTCCTACATTAAACTGTGGAGGTGCTTGAGCTTGATTTTGTCCCTGTTGTTGTGCATGTCCTTGACCTTGGAGAGGTTGCACATTTTTATTGACATTGCCTTAATTACCTATTTTTCTTTGTATGATAGGATATATACCTCCTGGCTCTCTCCTTGGTTGATTGCAATTGGGCTATATATGCCCTCTCTCCCCACAATTGTAACACATCACATTATGCCCTCTCTCCCCACAATTGTAACACATCACACTATCACCTCTATTCCTTTGAGGCCATTCTCCTTGAGGTCTTTTTACTTGTTGTTGGATAGCTTGAATAGAAAGGTTGAGGTTTCATATTTGCTCTGTCAATGTTTGAATGTCTTGGTGAAAGGATTCATGTCCTCTATTGTCCACTCTTGGAGCTTCTACATGAATTTCCCTTTCAACATGCATATCCAAAGGCAAAGGCTCGAGCACATTATTCATTGATACATAACCATACCTTTGATGTACATTTTCTTCTCTTTCCGTATTTTCCATTTCATGCCTTCTCACCTTCTTTCTCCATTGCTCTCTAGCAACCTTTACTGCCTCATTGTAGGTCCCTGGGTCCTTGAGCTTCACCTTGTCTCTAATGTTTTGATGTAAGAGAACCACAAACCTATCTTTCTTCAAGAAATCAGGGGGCATTTGATTCTCTTCAAGTCCCTTTATGATCTTTCTCCAATAGGCTTCAAACCTGTTTATGTGCACATTGATGTCTTCATGTTCTTCTTGTTGCAGCTTGCTTAGCTCTCTCCACAAATACTCAGGATCATCCTCCTTCTCAAACTCTTCTCTCAAGGCATGAGAGAGAAAATTCCAATCTCACTTTACATCACCTTCAAGCCTATCTTCATACCATTCACGTGCTTCACCTTCAAGTAGCAAACTCACCAAACGTACCTTGAATGCACCATCGTCCCTATTGCTCTTCAATGCAATCAATTTGATCCTTCGGATGAACTTGTCCACATCTTCCCCTTTCCCACCTTTGAAGACTTCATACCCATGTCCCACCATAGGCCTTGAGTTGATCTTCAAATGGATGCCAATCTGTAGATCAAAGCCCTGTTAGAAGGATTCTCTTCTCCTCCGTGGAGACACCAGTTTATGTGAAGGATTGGGGGCTGGCCTCTACAACACCTCAAACCAACACCAAGAAAATAGGATGAAGATTTTAGCTCTCTCAAGATAATATGGGCTGATCTTCTCTCACAAATTTTGATAGCCTCACTCAAACTCAGCCCCGACTAGCTTGGACTAGCTTCCCTCTACACCGCTACAACTCCCACTATACTTGGATGCACTAAAGGAAGCAAGGGAGCCAAGAAAACCAAAGGAAAAAATTAAATAAAAACATTCGAAATCTCTGTACTTTTCCTCATAACACCAAGAGCTTCACTTCTTTTCAAGCGCCTTTCCATGTGCTAGTGGAGACTCCATAGGTGCTCCCATATATACACATAGCTTAACAAAAACCCATCCAAATCAAGCCAAATTTGAAAAACCATAAAGTTCAGCAAAAAAAGTGATGGAAAAATTGGGGAAAACCTTGCCCTTTTGCACATGTACAAGCAAGGAATTGCAGCGCATAGTCTACCTTCGACTAGCTGCACCACAGGGAACCACACACAACAACATGGCTGCCATACCTCAAACCAAGATGAAGAGAGGTCAATATGCAGAGCTAAGCACCCAATTTCCTCAGCCCATTTAGGAGATACACACTCTCAACTCACCACAGCAGGCTCTCGCAAGGCAAGAGGGGCACCTCTACACCAAAACCCCCACCCTTCACCGGAGGCTGCAGCAACATATAGTTTCTTCTTCACAGCTGAATATTCCTCCAAACTCACAACCCCAAGCTGATAAAAGTTCATTTTTTCTTCATATTTTTAATTCACTTACTCACACTTTGAAGTATTGACACTTCTATGTACAAAAACAACAAAACTATGTACCCCGTGCAACTGGCCCGCATGCGTAGAGACGGCTAGCACACACTGCCTTTGTACACTTTGTACAAGCATGCTTTATTTACATCTAAGGCCCCAAAAGCATTAAAAAACATATCTCAAAGGCTTTGGGGTGTCCCGCACTATTCTGGCAAAACACGTCACAACGTCTGCATGGCAATGGACTCACAGAGACTATGGCATCTATGACACCAAGAACATAGAGAAGAGTCAAACGAGCATCACGATAACCTTGTGCTATCACAAACAAACCTCTCCTCATCAAGTAAGACTCATCAATCAACTAAGCATGATACCCATGATGTCTGAGTTGTGAGATGGAGATCAAACTCCTACAAGCATTAGGAACATACTAAACATCATGGAGCACAAGAATACTCCCACCGGCAAAACACAAATGAATGTCACCCACACCATGAACACCCATCCTATCTTAGAGCAGAAAACGTGTTAAACCACTCCCTGTGAGGAGTAAGGTGGTGTAAAGCACTGATGTCTAGCTTCCAATCATGAGACAAAGTCCACGCATGCATAGGTGAACCTATAGAATTAGGAGTGTCTACCACACTTGTACTCTTAGGAATATCCAATGGAATCTTTCACTGTGTCCAACTCCTAAAACAACACCTCCTCATGTGCCCTACTCTACCACAATGCCAGCAAACCACATGTATGTGCCTTTGAGATCTACCTGATACACTAACCTCTATATCCAATGACAAACTTTCACTGCAAGATGCCATAATTGAGCACAAAATGAGTCTATAGAGCAACCCACACAAAGTGTAAATGCATTGTCCACAAGAGCAAAACCACTCAACACAATGCAAAAAAAAACTAGCTGATCAAACACCTACCATCAAAACTATGGCGAACATCGCATAAAGTGCATAACCCTCTTCCAAAACCAAGAACCAATCATACATAAATAGTGACGATATGCAATGAGAGCACAAGCAAAATTACCATCCGCATAAGCACAAGCCAAAATTTGGCTAAAACAACTCTCTAGCAACTGTCAAAAAACGCATAAAACTTGGCAAAAGACAGGAGAGTCTCCTCTGTGAGACAGGAGCAAAATCTCACCCAAAAAAAAAGAGAGGAAGTAAACAATGCCAAAACACTATGGCACAATGCCAAATATAATGGGAAACAATCGAGGAATCCCTCGGTCGGAATCAACAAGTGTAAAGCTCCCGCAATGTCAATACATGAGTTGTACCTGCTCTACAAGACACTGCAAACCTGTGAGCTATTTGACAAGCTCACCTAGTGCGGTATCGAGGCATACATGCACTAATCTCCCACTTGCAAATAATACCACACAAGCCCTCAATTCAACTTGCAATCACTTCTTGGATTGCATTGAATCATGCGCATAAAATTGTTGGAAAAGTTTTGCCAGAGTTTTGACAGTACAATGGCTATCAAACCCAAGTCACCAACAACAACTGCCAAGCTCAAAAGCAAGCAATAAATGTGCATTAAACCACACTCAATATACATTCATAAACCTCTGCAAATCCATGTATCACTCTCTCCAAAATATGCTCAATTGCACGAGCCAACACGCATAACCTGTTATGAATCCACTCTCAAATCGTAAGAGTCCACAAGAGTGCAGACGTTCTCATCTTATGCACATGAATTCGCTAAAATTTTCAGCCCACACTCTCTTCACTGAGAAAAAAACATAAATTCACAGAGTAAGAGAACGACAAAGCTCAATCCAAGCTCTTCGAATGTTGCAAAATCACCATAGTATACATACATGGTCTGCACATTAACTTGCAACTTCCCGAACACCCTGCAGTCAGTCAGCCCATATCTCTCAAACCGTTCAGAATTTGCAGAAACTTCCTTCTGCAAAGTTGTAGATCTAAAGAAACGATTGGAATGCACGGTAATCGGCATGAAATGAGTTGTTTTACAAAGTCAAAACAAATCTGTAAAATTTGTTGTTGTGTAGCCTAGACCTGTATGGAGTCTACCAAACGTACAGCAAAATCCATGCTAAATTTTGAAAATTTTTCAACTGAAAAGTTGTAGATCATGATGTTTTCAGCAAGGAAATCAAAACCAAGCTAAAAATTGACCTTTTTCTCAGTCAAAATTTTGCCACAAAATAGTGTTGTGAATTTCGTTGCTTCACTGCAATCTCTGCCAAAATGTCATCGTGCTCTTTGCAATTGCCATGTGCTCTGATACCATTTGTGAGTGCACAAATGTGGTGCATACACACACACACACACACACACAAGATGTGGGTGGAGTAGTTCTGTACTATGTGTGTTTGAGAGAGTCCCTTATTCTTCTAATCAGTAAAGAATAACGTGTGTACAAGGAATGGGCGATCGAACATCTCTGGTGTGTCCGACTGAGGTAAGACTCACACCGCCTTTATCCCAATAGAGAGTGTGTGTCAACTACAAGCCGTTGGATGTAGCCACCAAACAAAACCACTACCCATTTCCATTTCAAGACAAGATCTTAAATTAGGTAGCTGGTCATGAAATGTACTCAATTATGGATGAGGTTTCAGGGTATTTTCAAATAGCCATTGCACTTGAAGAACAGTTGAAGACTACTCTCCATGGGGATGTTTTGCCTATTGTAGGATTCCATTTGGTTTGATGAATGCTTATGCCACTTTTTAGGACTGGATGAACATGATATTTGGGTCGTATTTGGGTAGGTTTATCAGGGTTTTCATGGATGACATCAATTCTTATAGCTCTAGAGTAGAGCACTTGTTGAAGCTACAGCTATGTTTTCAGACGCTAGACAAAGTAAGTTAGTTAACCCTAAGAAGTTCAAGCTAGCACAACCTCAAGTGCAGTTTTTTGGGCCATGTGGTGTAACAAAACAGGATTGAACTGGATCCAGAGAAGTTCAAGGCTCTAGTCCTAATGGAGCCTCCCTCTAGTGCTCAAGGTTTGGCCTCATTTGTGCATAAGCTAAAGTATGTGTCGCAGTTTTTTTTGGATGCTATCTCAATATGTGTATCCTCTTAAAAAGAGGGCTCAGCAAGTTCATGGGTTTCAATGGGATGATGGGTATGAAAATTAAGACAGGCTTTGAAAGTGAATGTCAATTATCGACGAAGTGTCCCCAAACCGAGAGGAGGTTATTTATGATTGGTGAGTGATAGGTGGATAGTTTATTGTGGGGCTGTTGCTAGTGAAGGGAACCATTTTTTAGTTGAGCAAGGTGATAAGTCCTAGATGATGCATGCACTGAGCAAGCAGTGGGTGATGGCTTTAGTTTTTGCTTGCAATAAGTTCAAAGTGCACCTCACCTAGCATAAGTTTTATGTGTTGATGTTTAACAATTTCTTTCTTGAAGTGGTACTGCATCTAAAGCCAGGGAAGCGGATCATGAAGTGGGTGATAGAGCTGCAACAGTTTGAGTTTGTGCACGTTTGTGCGTGTGTGTCAATGCAAGGAACTTGCCGATACACCATGTGCGAGCCACAAATGGCTCCAAGCACACGACAAGCCTAAACTAGTAAGCTCAAAGATGACGATGGTGTGTCACTCACCGCTCTACGCTTGCTTTGTGGAGGATTCCTCGCCGCGAAGAAGAGGGAGACGCTCCTATGCCGCGCTCAACCAACTTGTTGCCATTGTGCCGCCGCAATGCTCGATCGCACACACCCTCTCTCCCTCTCTCTCTCTCTCTCTCACGCATACACACACAAGGAGATGAAGAAGAAGAAGATGGAGATGGAGCAAGAGCACTCTTCAATTGCACAAATGAGAGAATGAGTGAATTTTAGGTTTAGTTGACTTTTATATGAGCTCACCCCATCCACACTTGGGCACCCATGATTAGCCAACTAATCCCTTGAATGTTCTAGTTACAGGGCGCCTCTCATCAGCGATCACTCTTACCCTTTTCCTATTGGACCGACAAGCCCAGTACCTGACTCTACCAAATAAATAATACAATGTCCGTCGTAGGTGATAGGAATGTGCGTGAGGGTTAACATGCCCCCCTTCCTGATGTAGATTTCGTCCTCGGAAGCTATTGAGTTGAAGCTCGTTCGTCGAGGTGGAAGAGCTTTTGAGATGAATGTCCTTAGCCTCCTTCAGTCACTGCAAAATCAAACAACATTGGCACAGTAATTGCATTCTCATAAGCAATTAAAAAGCATATGCAGTTGTAGGCAGACAATTTGATTGGTAATAGAATTTTAAACCATTTGTCAGCAATAAACATTAAATTGCAATATAATTAAATGCATAAACAGTTGTAAAGGTAAAAAAATTAAACAAGTCTGGGGTCGCTAATTTAACGATTGAAAGGCACTAAAGATCGACTATTAATACCATGGGTAAGCTTCTTAATTTTCTCTGGTCAATTAAGTTGTTTAATCGCGAGAGCCAAGTATTTCATGTTCGAGGGCTGACTAGAGGCTATACCTAGAAGACCTTGTAGTTCAGCTATAATAAAAGGAATTTCTCATGAAATCATCGCCTGACCGAATACCTTTTCTTTGACCCCCCAAAGTCTTTTCACAGTGATTCAATTTGATGTGTGTGCTTATTTTGTATGCCTTGGGTTTTTTGCTTTTCAAGGAAAAGCGCTCACACTGGGAACCTCTAGGGCTCTAGTACCATAGGCAATACATGTGAGTGAAGTACCCAATCAAGCTGAGATTTCTCTTCCAGCTTAAGATTTTACATTGTGGCACTTGATTTTTTGTTTGTTCATTTTCAGCAATTTAATTTTGTAACTTTGGGGGGGTCATATAACACTGG
>NW_028221436.1:3834942-3866337 GCF_014529385.1 Adiantum capillus-veneris
AGGCGAATATTGCAGCCAAGATGTTGAAAGCTTTTGTGCTAGCAATGGCATTCGGAGGCAAAGGACAACCCCAAAGACACCTCAACAAAATGGGATTTCGGAAAGGATGAACAGGACAATCATGGAACGAGCACGAAGCATGCGGCTACATGCAGGCCTACCGCTTGAGCTTTGGGCGGAAGCTGTAAGTACATCTGTGTACTTAATCAATCGGTCACCCTCAACGGCATTGGATGGGGGAGTTCCAGAAGAGGCATGGACAAGTAAACCGGTGAATTATGCATTTCTCAAAGTGTTTGGGTGTGAGGCTTTCATGCACATAGATAGAAGCCTAGGATCAAAGTTAGATTCAAAGTCCAAAAAGTGTTTCTTCATTAGCTATGGAGAAGGAGACTTTGGGTATCGCCTATGGAATCCTGAAGATGGTAAAATCTTAAGGAGTAGGGATGTAATTTTTAATGAACAAAATATGTACAAAGATTACTTGGAAAGAAAACAAACAAAAGAAACAGGTGATGAGTACATGGAGCTTGAGGATGATGAAGACTCAAGGACTGCAAACGGTGACAATGTGCAACAACGTCAACCAAATGAGGAGCCTCAACCTATTCCCCGAAGATCTACAAGAGCAAGTAGACCACCAGAAAGGTTTGTTCTTTCCTTCAACCATCTCTTGATCTCAGATTCTGGAGAGCCGGAATCATACAAAGAAGCTATGCAACATGAATCCAAAGAAGAATGGACGAAGAGCATGCAAGTGGAGATGGACTCACTACATCGCAACCAAACATGGGAGTTGGTTGAGTTGCCTAAAGGTAAGCGGGCACTTCAAAACAAATGGGTGTACAAGTTGAAGGAAGAAGAAGGTGGGAAGAAAAGGTACAAGTCTAGGCTTGTGGTAAAAGGTTTTTCTCAAAAGAAAGGTATTGACTTCAATGAAATATTTTCTCCTGTTGTAAAAATGAACTCAATTAGGCTTGTCTTAAGCCTTGTGGCTGCTCATGATCTAAATCTCGAGCAAATGGATGTAAATACGGCATTCCCTCACGGTGAGTTAGAGGAGGAAATCTACATGCTTCAACCAAAGGGGTATGAAGTAAAAGGTAAGGAGAAAATGGTTTGCAGATTAAAGAAGAGCTTGTATAGTTTAAAGCAAGCATAAAGACAATGGTACTTGAAGTTTGATCGATGGATGTTGGATCATGGATTCACAAGATGCAACTCGGATCACTGCGTCTACACGAAGAATTTGGGAGATGGAAAATTCATCATCCTAATGTTGTATGTTGATGACATGTTGATTGCAAGTGCTAACATGCAGGACATCAAAGACCTAAAAGAGGAGCTGTCCAAATATTTTTCAATGAAAGATTTAGGTGCTGCAAAGAGGATACTTGGTATGAAAATATCAAGGGACAGGACGAAGAAGACAATAAAGCTATTTCAAGAAGATTACATCAAGAAGGTACTAGAAAGGTTTGCAATGCAAAATGCAAAACCAATTTCTACACCTTTGGCTGGTCATTTTAAACTAACGAAGGATATGTGTCCAAAGACACAAGAGGAGATAGCCTATATGTCTAAAGTTCCATATGCTGCAGCGGTAGGTTCTCTAATGTATGCTATGGTCTGGACAAGGCCAGACATTGCACATGCAGTGGGAGTTGTGAGTAGGTTCATGGACAACCCAGGTAAAGAGCATTGGCAAGCTGTGAAGTGGATACTTAGGTATCTAAAAGGGACAACAACAAATGCTTTGTATTTTGGAGGAACTGATATTTTTTTAGAAGGGTATGCTGATGCAGATATGGCAGGTGACAAAGATACTCAAAGGAGCACTACTGGCTATGTGTTCACGGTTGGAGGCACAACAGTAAGCTGGGCTTCAAAGCTGCAGAAAGTGGTTTCACTTTCTACCACGGAAGCAGAGTATGTAGCAATGACGGAGGCAAGCAAAGAAATTCTGTGGCTGCACAGATTCTTAGAAGAGCTTGGATTCAAACAAGACAATTGTGTCTTGTACAGTGATAGCCAAAGCACTATCCATCTTGCGAAGAACTCAGCCTTTCATTCAAGGACAAAGCACATTGAGGTGAGATATCACTTCATACGCACTCTTTTGGAAGAGGGACAGCTAAAGCTAGGAAAGGTGCATACAAGTGAAAATCCTGCAGACATGTTTACAAAGGTGGTCAACAAGGAGAAGTTGAGCTTTTGCTCATCTTCAATCGGCATTCAAGGATAAGAAGCCAGAATGGAAAGCAGTCACAGGTTTGGTTTGGAGATCAGTCTCCAAGTGGGAGATTGTTAAGTATGGAGCCTGATTTACCCTTGTAATTTTCTGTGGTAAAAGCACACATTTGTAAGGCCCCCATTATGAGGAGAAGCCATCGTGCGTGAAGGAAAATCACTCACCGGAAACCAAAATTTTCACGGACAAGAATCAGGGGCAACTTTAGAGGCCTCGGGGGCGGAGGCCCCCGAGACTTTTTTTTCGCCGGGATATTCTTTTTCGCCGGAATATTATGGCCGGACGGCGGCTGGAAAGTGGTCGGAAAACAACCGGTCGGTTGGCCGGTGGCCGGTAGTCAATGGCCGATGGCCGGTGGTCAGAAGTCAATGGCCGGTGGCCGAATTCAAAAGCGGACTTGTCTTCTCAAGGGCGGCCACACATGGGCGGATTGGAGGGTCCGATTTGGACTTATTCGCACAAGGGCGGCTACACATGGCTGTCTCTCATTAGAGAGGGCAGCCCTTTTGGCCTATAAAAGGAGGCCATTTCTACACACATTTGATAGTGTGAAGTTGATGCAACAAGGTGAGTGTGAGGTGGTGAGAGTGAAGCAAGGCGGGAGCTCTATCAAGGGTTTAATCCCTTTGTAAACTACTTCTTCTTTTGAAGTGCTAAAGCCATTGAGTGGCTGCTTTCCCGTGGACGTAGCCCACATTGGGTGAACCACGTATATCGTGTGTACTCTTTCTCTCTCTACTCTATAATCTCTTGTGTGTGAAATCTATCTCTCTCCATTAAGTAATCTACTAAAAAATCTATTTAGCTACGTCTTATTTCCTAACAGTGCCAAAGTACACCTAAAAATTTTACACCTAAAAGTTGTTAGAATGGCTGACAATAGTAAAGAGAGTGAAATTAATGTTGATAGCTTTTATTTTTCTAATGAGCAAGCTACTAATGATGCCCCGATGCTTGTTAACTATCTTGTTTCTAGGCTTCAACAAGCCATGGGCAATCCATCCCTCCAAAGTGAAGTGCAACGGCAGCTTCATGCTCATGGGATTCTTCAAGCTCCCCACCATGACGAGAGAACACATAGGAAGCCTCCTTGCAAGACTTCCAAAAGAGGTCTCTCTCCGATTCGGGAAGAAGAAGAGGATCCCTATGAAGGGCTCAGAAATTTGCTCCTTGATGACATATCTCCTTCTCAAAGGAGAACTCAAGAGCCTCGACCGAAGGAACGAGAAAGAAGTGAGTGTCCCGCCACCTCAGTGGAGATGGCTCCATGAAGACGGTGGGCTAAATGCTCTCCATTTCCTCCAAAACGGAGAAGACCATTGCATACTTCTCCACACCATACTTCAAAGAGGGATGACAAAAAGCAAGAGAAGAAAAATGCGAGAAAGAGGACACCCTCTTCTACATCTTCTGCATCCTCTTCCTCTTATGAAAGTGATGGTGAAGAGAACGAAGATCAAGGCAAGAAAAATGTCACCCTCTTCTCCATCTTCCTCAAATTCTTCATCTTCTGAAGAAAGTGATGGTGCAACCTTTGAACCATCAAAAAGAAGAGGCCATAGGAAATCCTATGCCACGTGGAAGAGGTCATCCAAGCTCAAGAAGTTTAAAGAGGGAGGAAAGAGCATCTCTTTCCTTACCTACGATGACACTTTTGGTGCTACAGACAAAGTCTTGGCCTTTATCCAACAATTCGATGCGGCGTTTGGAGATGAGGGCTTCACGGAGTCCTCTAAGCTATGCCATGTAGCTATGCACTTTCAAAAGTCCACCAGACAATGGTGGTCTAGCCTATAGGCCAACAATGAAGCTCCACAAACATGGAAAGCTTTAAGAGCGTTTATTATGAAGCAATTTTTGGCCACCGATGTCAAAGACAAAGTACTCACCAAATGGCGAAGCGTGAAGCTCTCTCCCTATGAATCCATTCAAAAATATGTAGACAAGTTTTGGGACCTACAACTCAAAGCCAGTGACTTCAAAAAGTTGGATTTTGGAGAACAAAAGCAACAATTTTGTGCGGGCTTAATTGAAGAAATGGTGGAGTATGTCAACTCCCAAAGGCCACACACCATATCGGCGGTTATACACCATACTATGGTGGCCTCTCGAATCAATTTCCAAACGGGAGCTAAAAGAAATTCTAAGCCCATGGAAAACAAGGGTTCCAATGAGCCTAAGGGAAGGACAATGTCCAAAAGTCTCCTAAGGGCAACTCCAACAAAGCTAAAGAGAAGGGAGTTTATTAAGGCAAAAATAAACCCTCTCTTGAAGAGCTTGAGCATTATCGCAAGGATAACCATTGTTTCAAGTGCGGCGAGCAAAGGCATGCACACCGCACTTGTCCCCAAAAGAACACTCTCCATGAACCTCCTAGAGCTACCTTGGTCGAAATCCAAGAGGAGGAAATTCACCACAAACGATCTCCTTTATGCCATGCTTGGGGAAGGTAAGAGAACATGATGCTTTTATTCTCTTTGACCCTGGTTCTACTCACAATTTCATTTCCACAAAGTTGGCCACCAAGCTAGGCATACAAGCCTACGAGATGGAAGATGTCCTACCCGCAGATGGTGCTTTCAAGGGGCAAGAAGCTTCAGTCACTCCCTTAATCGGGAAATTGAGGCTCCATGTCCAAAGCTATGTGGACAAAGAGGACTTCTTTATCTCTCCTCTCAAGCATGAGAATGTAATCCTAGGGCACCATGGTTTGATTGCATGGCTGCCAATGTTAAGTTCCCTGAAAGGAGAATCTCCTTTAAGTTCAGGGAAAAAGATATGTATATAGATGCTAAGGAAATGGGTAACACTATACCCATTGTACATACACAAGATTTCAAGTGTGGCGAGCAAAGGCATGCACACTGCACTTGTCCCCAAAAGAACACTCGCCATGAACCTCCTAGAGCTACCTTGGTCAAAATCCAAGAGGAGGAAATTCACCACAAAGGATCTCCTTTATGCCATGCTTGGGGAAAGGTAAGAGAACATGATGCTTTTATTCTCTTTGACCCTGGTTCTACTCACAATCTCATTTCCACAAAGTTGGCCACCAAGCTAGGCATACAAGCCTACGAGATGGAAGATGTCCTAGCCACAGACGGTGCTTTCAAGGGGCAAGAAGCTTTAGTCACTCCCTTAATCGGGAAATTGAGGCTCCATGTCCAAAGCTATGTGGACAAAGAGGACTTCTTTATCTCTCCTCTCAAGCATGAGAATCTAATCCTAGGGGCACCATGGTTTGATTGCATGTCTGCCAATGTTAAGTTCCCTGAAAGGAGAATATCCTTTAAGTTCAGGGAAAAAGATATGTATATAGATGCTAAGGAAATGGGTAACACTATACCCATTGAACATACACAAACTTTCAACAAGTCAATACAGAGCTCTATTTCCGTGTACATGATTTTTGTTAAATATTTTCAAAATGAACCTAATGTTTTAGCAAAAGAAAATATACACAATCAAAAGGAATTAGAGTTATAAAATTCTCTCAAGGGGTTTCAAGATGTCTTTATTGACGACATCCCTTGTGGGCTACCTCCTAAACGAGGTAATGATGACCATGCAATTGAACTTCTTCCAGAAAGTTCACTGCCTAACAAACCTCCTTATAGATTTTCTCAAGCTCAACAAGAGGAGATTATGCGGTGTGAGCGGGATGAAAACACACACAGCGCCTCTATAACGACCCGACACACACTCTTGGGAAGATACACACACACACTATGGGGCACCACTCGGCTTACACAACACACTTGGCCGAGACAGGGAACACACCTCTGGAGTGAGAGGAGAGAGACTATCCACTTGCCCACTCCACACAGACACACACACACACACACACACACACACACCCAAAAAACTCAGCTCAACATAGGAGAATTTCTGATGTTTAGATACAAATGAGCTTGGGCCAACACCAATGGGGCAAACAGCTCACACAATATGGGTAAAAGATACCAGATACAATCACAAACTAGAGCAGAAACTTCGCTCATAGGAGCGACTTACACAGAAAAACAGCAAGAAAAGAGTGAGGAATTTGGCAAAATGGACAGCGCCATCGCGTCCGGAACGGCCCAAAACCTCAGTCTACAATGTCAAAGTGCTCAAATCCGACATCGGATGAGCAGTTTACGGCCAAAACAGGCTCCAAAATGAGCAAAAACACACCTGCGGCTGTTCCTCCTCTCTTCTCCACGTTTTTTCTGGTCTTCTCTCTTTTTTCAGTTCCCACACTTAGCTTTATTACTTGGGCACCCTTGGCCTTTTAGATGACCTCAAACGGACCCCGAACAAGCCAAAAACTGACCTCGCAGTGCATAGTTGTCACCTTTTTGCATCATCCGCACACCTGGCACTCAGCTTTTTTCCAATAATGCATCTCGCCACCACGTGAAGTGGCCCCAAAAAAAGGTCCTCATGATGACCTTTCTGCATAATTCTCACAAGCAAACACCCACGTTGTGTCCGTCCTCATCTGCGTGCAAATATTGACCTCGTTCGCCCTCCTGACGCCACTAGATGCCATCTGACGCACCTGCTGACCTCACGTCGTCGGCCCGCGGATAGCTTCCTCGAGAAGTTTTACGCGCTACCAACTCCTCCTTATTGTAGAAAAACACAATGGTACTAGTAACGATGAAAATCGATGCACTATGTACATGGTGTCCTACATGTACACATGTGGGCCCCACGTAACCACCTGGCTCTGGAAAATGGGCAATACTTTATTTGATGCACCATGCATGGGTATGTACATATGCGCAATCCCTTGCTCCAAAAAACTCCTAACATAATTTGCCCACCCCCTAGCCTGCTAGAGCATTCATGCTCAGCAGCAGCAACACTAGTAGATGCTCATTCCACCTAGATCCCACACAAAAACACTTGGCATTCCTTGCATCAAAAGCTTAATCAAACTTTCACGTGGTTCCCAAGGAAAACCTGTAGAGATGCCATTTATCAACCTCCCATCAGGAAAATCATCAATTACTTTGGCATAGACTTGCATGTGCAAATATATCTCCTTCTCCATAGCTGAGAGGTCTCCACTGATCATTTGTGTCATTAATTCCTGCTTCTTTGAAAACTCAACCTTGGTTTGCATCAGCCCTTCAATCACTTCATAAGGCCCTTCACTTTCATCTTCAACCTCATTCGCAAATGCAACTAAACCAATCTCCTGGATTTCTTTATCCATCAAAAGAAATGCAACATCAGCATCCTCATCACTGCTGGTATCCTCATCTTCATAAAGCTCCTCTAATCGTTTCCTTGTGTCCATATTATAAAGCTTCTTGGTACCTGTCTTTCCATAGAGGCTAATCGTACCATGTCGCCAATCTTGAACAGCTCCCACTGCACGTAACCATGGTCTTCCCAGTATAATAGGATATGCTCCCAACCCTGCTGGCATCACATGAAAATCAACCACTGCCTTTGCAGCATATGCCTCCACTTCTAAGCTCTTTACAACACCCAAGCATTTTACTTTTTGATGGTTTGCCAATCTGATCCGAAAACCTGACACCCCAACCACTGTGAGACCCATCTTCTCAACGCATGAGTGTGTTATGACGCATATTTGGGCTCCGCCATCCACATAACCTTGTCCCAAATTTTTCCTTTTATGCCACACATCTACTATTGGACAAATGTCTGGTAGCTCGTCTATTGCCAACACCTTCACTGAACCTCTCTCTGGCTCTTTCTCCATTGGGTTAACCATCCTCTTCCACTGTCGCTTTAGCTTAGGCACCATCTCTATAAGCTGCCCAAAAGTAACATTTTCCTTCCTGCTCGTCAGATCCTCCTTCAAGTCATAGCTTAATTGCCCATCCCCTATTGGAAAATCTGAAACATGAAACTTTCGACGAGCTCTCCTTTTCCTCTTGGCCTTGACATCCTCGCCTTCATGGCTCTTTCCTTTCTTCTTACTAGGACCTGGGGCACTTCTTCCTTCCTTTTCCTCTGTGGTCCTCTTCCCAATAGGCATCACTAATGTATCCTCTAGCTTTGATGCCTTCTCCAAGGTGACTACACTTAGCACTTTTGTCTTTCCCTTATCCTCTTGGGTCAGTCCACTGGTTCCTTCGTCTCCCTTAATTTCGATGCCATAATCATTTGACCTAGTTAACACCTGTCTTGGCAACGGATACATGTCTCCCCCCATCCTTGGTGGCTTATCACATTGTGGGCTGATGTGACCCAACTCTCCACAATTGTAACACGTGGGCGTCTGCCTCCAAAACCTACCATTGCTTTGTCCAACACCATTCCTAGGCCTTTCTTCACATCCTGGCTGATTTGCAAACCTCCCTCGACCTCGATTATTTCCCACTTGACCTAGCATGTTTAGGCTGAGATTCTTCATCAAATCAACCACTTGCCTCATGTCTTGCCTTAGCCCATCATCTTGCACTGATGTAGTGACCACTGTTGTCATAAGCTGAGTAGTAACAGGAACCACTGGTTCATGATGAACCCCTGACATACGACCTTGTAAAGAGTCCATAGGCTGAAATTCAGACCTCATGGGCAAAGACTCCACCCCTAACTGACTCATTTTCCTCAGCTTCCACTCTTTGTTCCTTGCTACCTCTAGTGCATCTTCATATGTCCTAGGCTTCTTTAGCTCCACTCTCCAACGTATATTCTCCCAAAGACCAGCTAAGAACCTGTCCTTCTTCATCATATCAGGCGGGGGTACCTGTGGTGCTAAAGCCTTGCACATCCGCTCCCATGCCAATGAAAACTTTCGTATATATGCATCTACTGGCTCGCCTTCCTTTTGCACTAAAGCCTGTACTTCTTGCCACACTTTGTCAGGGTCTTCTATCTTCACAAACGCCACTTCCAATCCATGCCTTAGATTGTCCCAACTCAATCTTATAGGTGGATCAGCCATACGCAACTCCTCTTCAAATGCTTTGGACCAAGCTCGTGCATCACTCTTCAAACAAATTTGGAGAAGACGTAACATTTGCGCCGGTTCATGAATCTGGTTGCTAATGCAGGCAACCTCCATCTTTTCCAGAAAGTCCTCCACATCTTCATCACTTCTTCCATGAAACTCCGGATAAGAGAAAGCCATGGCTAGAGAACCCCTTCAAACACACGTGCAAGAACCCAAAACTTTTCACTACCCAATCCCCAGAAACTTCAATGGAGCTCAGCTTTAGATGAGAACAAACACATGCACATCAAATGAGTTTTCATAGTTGATCATCGGAATTACAACAGGCAAAGGACATTCCAGGATCTCTCTCAATCTTCTTGGCCCAAACATAAAGACTATGCGCTGCTGAAAAAAGATCTTCCTGGACACATGAACATTAATCTGAATTCTTTGAGTTAAATGAAAAGGAGTGAACTAAGGGCCATTTTGATCATCCATTAAAGCCAACCATGAAGCTCCCAAGAAGGCACACCTGACTTATCCTCTGATTTTTTGCCCAAATTTCAACAGCATATTAGCATAAATGGCTCAAAATACCAAAAAACCAGCCATCATAACTTGGGAAAATTTCGATAGAGTTTCCCTAGAAGTAGAGCAGTAGGAACCCAAAATATAGACTGTGTATGTATGCATAAACTGTCAACAATAGAACTCGAGCATCAAGTAGGACTCACTAGTACATAGCCTATGGCGAGGTCACAAAAAGGGTGCTCCAGCTACCTGTATCACCGAAAGGATCTCCACATTTGAGAATCCCCCAGCTCAATAAAAACCTCACACTATCGACCCTCACACGAAGGTTAATGCAAATCGCGTATAGTCAAGTCTCAGAAATGACTATCTTCTAGACCAAGTCTCAGAAATGGCTGGGACTGCCAAATACAACCAAGTATGGCTCCACAAATGCATACAATGGCAGTTTCCACAAGTAACGTACAATCCAACAGACAATGCGCTCAAATAGGCGCCAAGTGATGCATTCCCACAACAACTGCAAGTGACATCACTGCTAGTATATCACTGTACTCCAGCTACCTGTACCTGTATGAATCACCTGCACCTGTACTTGTACCTGTCCTTGTAACCTGTAATCTGTAACCTGCAACCTGTAATCCCGAAGCTCGAAGCTCGAAGCAGAAGGTACTCGAAGAAGATCCTCCGTGGGGGCGCCAAAAGAATGTGAGCGGGATGAAAACACACACAGCGCCTCTATAACGACCCAACACACACTCTTGGAAAGATACACACACACACACTATGGGGCACCACTCGGCTTACACAACACACCTGGCCGAGACAGGGAACACACCTCTGGAGTGAGAGGAGAGAGACTATCCACTTGCCCACTCCACACAGATACACACACACACACACACACACACCCAAAAAACTCAGCTCAACAGAGGAGAATTTCTGATGTTTAGATACAAATGATCTTGGGCCAACACCAATGGGGCAAACAGCTGACACAATATGGGTAAAAGATACCAGATACAATCACAAACTAGAGCAGAAACTTCGCTCATAGGAGCGACTTACACAGAAAAAAAGCAAGAAAAGAGTGAGGAATTTGGCAAAATGGACAGCGCCATCGCGTCTGGAACGGCCCAAAACCCCAGTCTACAATGTCAAAGTGCTCAAATCCGACATCGGATGAGCAGCTTACGGCCAAAACAGGCTCCAAAATGAGCAAAAACACACCTGCGGCTGTTCCTCCTCTCTTCTCCACGTTTTTTCTGGTCTTCTCTCTTTTTTCAGTTCCCACACTTAGCTTTATTACTTGGGCACCCTTGGCCTTTTAGATGACCTCAAACGGACCCCGAACAGGCCAAAAACTGACCTCGCAGTGCATAGTTGTCACCTTTTTGCATCATCCGCACACCTGGCACTCAGCTTTTTTCCAATAATGCATCTCGCCACCACGTGAAGTGGCCCCAAAAAAAGGTCCTCATGATGACCTTTCTGCATAATTCTCACAAGCAAACACCCACGTTGTGTCCGTCCTCATCCGCGTGCAAATATTGACCTCGTTCTCCCTCCTGACGCCACTAGATGCCATCTGACGCACCTGTTGACCTCACGTCGTCGGCCCGCGGATAGCTTCCTCGAGAAGGTTTACGCGCTATCAACTCCTCCTTATTGTAGAAAAACACAATGGTACTAGTAACGATGAAAATCGATGCACTATGTACATGGTGTCCTACCTGTACACATGTGGGCCCCACGTAACCACCTGGCTCTGGAAAATGGGCAATACTTTATTTGATGCACCATGCATGGGTATGTACATATGCGCAATCCCTTGCTCCAAAAAACTCCTGACAGCGGCAAGTGCATGAGTTAGTTGAGAAGGGCATGGTTAGGCATAGCTCATCTCCATTTTGTTCTCCTGTGCTACTAGTGCAAAAGAAAGACGGCACATATCGTATGTGTGTGGACTATAGAGCACTAAATAGCATCACTATCAAGAATAGGTTTCCCGTTACATGGGTAGAAGACCTAGTTGATAAGCTACAAGGGTGCACCTACTTCAGTAGGACTGACCTAAAACGTGGCTATCATCAAATAAGGATAGTTGATCAAGACATTGTAAAGACCGCATTTTGCACTACGTTTGGTCTTTACGAATACATTGTCATGCCTTTTGGCTTGACCAATGCACCAACCACATTCAACCAGCTTGATGGAGCAGCTATTCAGGCCTCACCAAAACTTTACTGGAGTGTTATTTGATGATATCAGCATCTACTCTAATCCATTAGACGAACACAAGCAACACCTCCAGGTAATATTTCAAGTTCTAAAAGAGAATAAACTTTATGTTAATTGAAAGAAAAGTGAATTTTTCTTACAAGAGATTCAGTATTTAGGTCACATTATCTCTTTAGAAGGCATCCAAATGGATCCATCAAAGTTAGAGGTAACAAAAGGATGGCCTAAACCAAGGAATCTTCATGAATTAAGAAGCTTTATAGGTATGTGTGCGTACTATAGACGCTTCATAGAAAAGTTCTCACTAATAGCAGGACCATTAAGAAAAACGTTAGGTACACATGGTCTGCCAAGGAGAACAATGCTTTCGAAAAGCTTAAAGAAAATCTTATCCCTCAATCTGTGATTACACTACCGGATCTCTCAAATCCATTTGAGGTCCAATGTGATGCTTGTGGTGATTGACTTAGAGCTGTTTTGCTTCAAGAAGGGCACGCCATAGGCTATGAAAGTCAAAGTCTTGGCCCTTTTGAGCAAGCTCTAGGCATATATGAAAAGGAACTCCTCCCAGTTCTACATGCCTTAGACTCATGGAAGCACTATTTATTGGGGACTCCTTTCATTCTACGCATGGATCACCAAAGTCTTAAGTACTTCATGACGCAGACAAGCTCTCCGACAAACAAATGAGGTGGAAAAATTTCCTTTCGCAATTTCATTTTCATATTGCTCACATTGTTGGCAAGCATAATCAAGTAGCCGATGCACTCTGAAGACGGCCGAGAGTATATGCGGTGTTGCGCGCATTTTGAGAACCCCATTTTTTGTAAATTTGTATATACGGACATGACGCCCGATGTCAAAAGGGTATGTGGGCTTTATTTTTGTGGGATTTTTAGCTTGCTTCAACAAGCATATGTACATGCACTGCAAGTCGCTAGTCTAGTGACAGTTGTCGGGCTATTGTAAGTGCCCATGAGTGAGTTTTTTGAAAGTGAGACTTGTATAAACTTAAACTCATGTACAAACTTTAAAAACTTCATCCAAAATCCAGAATTTTTCAGGTTTGAGCTCATTGTGTCTACTTGATGGTTTCTGTTGTAGTTTTTGCCCTCGCCTTGCCTACTCTACGTGTAGTCGTACCGGGACAGCTCTCTGTTCGAGTCAATTTTGCATGTAGCGGCGTAGATTCAAATTTGGTGATCTTTAGATTTCTCACCAATAATTTTTCAAGCTTTCTCTCAACCTTTAAAGTGCCCCAATTGGAGTTGTGCTCTTCAGGTTATGACTAGGCATGGTTATGGCTATGGCAGCCTAGTGGCAAATTGTGTGCAAACAGATTCGGAGGGCATGTATCTATGAATTGTGGAATTGATGTTGAAGTTGTGGGTTTGTGATGTTCAATGGTGAAAGGGGAAGACCTTGTCTTCATATGCATTGGTCGGCGTGTGCTGTAAATCCATGCTTTGGTAGGGTTTTGCTCCTATGTGACATAGTCTCTTGGGTGGGCGACGGCCAATAAATTCCCAAGGGGACTTCTCTTGTTGGTTGTGTGGGTTTTCAAAGGGTTTTCCCAAAGCTTTTTTTGTTCTTGTAGTGCTCTTTTGATGCTCTTGGGTGACATCGTTATAGAAGTGTTTCGGTTTGCTTGTTTCACAACAATGTTTTGGTGCCCGCCCCTGAGGATCTTCTTCAAGTGACCTTCAATATATAGCTTTGATGGCTATGATGATAGAGTTTCCAAGGTTCTATGGTCAGGTAGGTGAGGATGCTGATGCATTTATTGAGAAGATGGAGTTTGCTTGTTTGATTGCAAATAAGGAAGATCCAATGATTATGCTGAAGATTTTTTTCTTTTGCTTGAAAGACGATGCAAGGACATGGTATGATGAGTATGAGTTTTGGTTGAAATCATCTCAACCTCTACAGGTGATGAATTATGATGAAGAAGGCTTTTCTTGAGAGGTTTAGGAGAGTAGAGGACCCAATGGATGTATGGCACTCCATTGAAGGGTTTATACAGGGTGATAATGAAAATGTAGATGCCTTTGTCAAGGATTTCAATGCTTTGTGGAAGAGATGGTGTGTTGCTTTGGGCAGTGATGTTCCTCCTCTTATGCTTAAGAAGTTTATTTTTATGCAAAGTTTGAGGGCTGATTTGAAGTTAAAGGTTGAGCTTAAAAGGCCACTTACATTTGAGGATGCAGTACGGATTGCAAAGCATAAGGAATGGAAGTTAGAGAGAATGCAAGAGCTTGGATTGCAAGCTGATGTGGAGCCAAAGGTTTCTCTATGCATTGATGTAGGTAAAAAGAGTTCCTATACTGCAATATTATATCATGATGGTTCTTTTGAGAAAAATAATCAAGCATGTACTAAGGAGAAAGAGGCTAAGAATAATGCTCTCATTATGCCATCTTGTTGTTTAAGCGCTTTGATGTCAATCTTCCTGTCAAAGATGATGATGCTAGTAAGATGGATGTAGGCAAGAAGGATACCATGGTTATGAATGAGTCTCAAATGCAAGGAAATGATCATTTTGAATGTCCAAGACACATGGTTGATGCTTCTAATATATGTTACAATGAGGAGTATGTCTCTGATGCCAATGTTGTTGATGTGAGTTCTTCTCTTGTAGATGAGGTAGTCGAGGATCACATGATGGAGGTCAAGGAAGATAAAAACGACAAATATGGTGATGTGTATGATTACAATTTTCAAGTATATGATTTTGGTGATTGTATGAAAAAGGTTGATGAAGCAATTAGGTATACTACTTGTGTTGTTGATGAAGAGCCTATCAATGAGAAACCTAATGATTTGTATAATAATGTGGGTAGCCATGCCTTAACTGATGGTGAAGAGAATATTGAGAGATTAGAGGATGTGAAAAATGATGGAGATTCTCTTGATATGCCTCATGTGAATATGGTTGATAGCTTACCTATCAAGCATGGTGTGGTTGAGTTGGTGGATGGATGCTTAGCCAAGAGTGGGAATAATGAGATGGATATGCATGAGGATGTGCAAATGGCTGAGGTAGAAATTGAAGGCATTTCGGATGAGATGTTAAATGATTCCTTGCATTCTATAGTGATGAAAGCGTGTCTCTATGTAGTATTTGTTGAGAATACTTTATATATAACGAGGATTTGGATTCTGCATATGGTTTATGCTTTGATACTGGGAGTGAGAGAATTGATATGGCTGGTGTTTCTTCATGCATTTTGTGCTTATGTTGTATGGACTTTTGATCCATGTGGGCAAGATTGTTATGCTATTGCTGAGCATGAATACTCTAGCAGACCGGGGGTTTGACAAACTGTGCTGCGTGCATTTTGAGAACCCCGTTTTTTGTAAATTTGTACATACGGACATGACGCCCGATGGCAAAAGGGTGTGTGGAATTTTTTTTTGTGGGATTTTTAGCTTGCTTCAACAAGCATATGTACATGCTCTGCAAGTCGCTAGTCTAGTGACAGCTGTCGGGCTATTGTAAGTGCCCATGAGTGAGTTTTCTAAAAGTGAGACTTGTATAAACTTAAACTCATGTAAAAACTTAAAAAAGTTCAGCCAAACTCCAGAATTTTGTAGGTTTGAGCTCGTTGTGCCTCCTTGATGGTTTCTGTTGCAGTTTTTGCCCTCGCCTTGCCTACTCTACGTGTAGTCGTATCGGGACAGCTCTCTGTTCGCATCAATTTCTCATGTAACGGCGTGTAGATTCAAATTTGTTCATCTTCAGATTTCTTGCCAGTCATTTTTCAAGCTTGCTCTCAAGCTTTAAAGTGCCCCAATTGGAGTTGTGCTCTTCAGGTTATGACTGGTTGTCTGCAGGGTTATGGCTATGGCAGCCTAGCGGCAAATTGTGTGCAGACAGATTCGGAGGGCATGTATCTATGAATTGTGGAATTGATGTTGAAGTTGTGGGTTTGTGATGTTCAATGGTGAAAGGGAAGGCCCTTGTCTTCATATGCATTGGTCGGCGTGTGCTGTAAATCCATGCTTTAGCATGGTTTTGCTCCTATGTGACATAGTCTCTTGGGTGGGCGACGGCGAGTAAATTCCCAAAGGGACTTCTCTTGTTGGTTTTTTGGTGTTTCAAAGCGGTTTCCCAAAGATTTTTTTGTTCTTGTAGTGTTGTTTTGATGCTCTTGGGTGACATCGCTATAGACATGTTTTAGTTTGCTTGTTTCCCAACAGTGGTTTCCATAGCAACTCACAATGATCTATCTTCTATGATAGATGAGTATGCTATTGATCCCAATTTTAGAGATGTGATTTCAGCTCTTGCACTAGGCAAGAAAGAGGAATTTTTTACTTTGAAATATGGTTATCTTCTCTACAGTAATAGACTATGCGTTACTAGCTCACTACTTGAGAAAGTAATGTATGAATCTCATGCTCCTCCTTATGTAGGGCATAGAGGGATTTAGTCTACCCTAAAGGGGATTGAAACATATTTCTATTGGCCTACCATGAAAGAAAACATACAAGATTATGTTTCTAAATGTGTGGTATGCCAAAAGACGAAGTTTGATAGAGGGAAGCAACCTGGATTGCTTCAACCTTTGCCAATCCCTAATTCACCATGGGAGAGCATCTCCATGGATTTTATCTTTGGATTGCCTAAGTCTATCCATGGGTATACGGGAATATGGACGATAGTAGACAGGTTCATCTCATTTTATACCTGTCAAAAAGACTATCAAAGCCCATCAAATGGCAACCCTCTTCATTTCACAAATCTTCAAGTACCATGGCTTGCTAATCTCCATAGTGTCAGATAGAGATCCTAGAATGGCTAGTAATGGAAGGGTCTCTTTGAGAACTTAGAAACAAGGCTAAATTTTTCTTCGGCCTATCACCTGCAAACGAATGGCCGTAGTGAAATAGCTAACCTAACAATTCTTGATCTACTAAAAGCCTATGTAACGGAAGTAGATTAAAAATCCCAATGGGAGAAGTACTTACCCGTAGTGGAGTATGCCTACAAAAACATTGTACATACTTCCATGGGAAAAGCACCTTTTGAGGTAATTGAGGGAAGATCAAAAAGTCCCTTGCTACTTAAGGTACACGGGAAGATCTTCGTTGCAGATGAGTATAGCCGAGACCTACAAGAATATTTCCAAAAGATTAAGGATGCTATCTCTATCTCATAGCAAAGGCAAAAGGCTGCTGCTGACAAGCACACAAGAGACCAAGACTTTAAAGAAAATAATTGGGTCTTATTAAAATTTTCCAAGGCTCGATTAAGGCACACGACAAGCAAGAATCCTACGGGACACCAAAAGTACTATGCTAAGTTAGCAAAAAGGTACTATGGTACCTTCCAAATTATTAGGCCAATCAATGAGATGGCCTATCAACTCAAGTTGCCCAGTCATTGGCTCATACACAATGCTTTCCATGTGAGCCTACTAAAGCCTTACAAAGGAGATCCACCTCCTCAAGAACCAACTATTGAAGACCCACCGAAGATCGAGGACCAAGAAGAGGTGCTGCAGCCCAAGTCCATTCTCCGAACATGAAGACAAGGTACTATGAGGCGGTAAAACTATCCAATGATATCTTATTAAGTTTGAGAATTATCCTTTTGAAGATGCTAGATGGATGCAAAGCATACAATTAAAGGATAACCTAAACCTTGTCAATGCTTACAATGCTTCCCTAGAGTAAGTAAATGTACAAATGTTAAAAATGAACAAAGTTTTTGTCTTATAAGACTCTCTTTTTCTTTATTGTGCACAAAAATCAAGTAGTATGCATGCTTAGATCAAGTTTGCAGAAACGACGTCTCCCAAACACCAAGTAGAGCTTGTCACTCTACTATGGAAGATTGATAGGACTAATGTGTAGACATGCTTGCAGCAGCTTAGGCTCTCAAGTGCCAAATGGACTAGTCATCCATTCTGGAACGATGTCGTAGGGTAACATAGGGATCCTCTACCCGCTATGAAAAGGACTAATGAATATGCTTTATCTTCTCTACCCCATAGTCGAGGACGACTATGATTTCAAGAGAGAGTTAATGTCATAATAATCAATATCTAATTCTCCTAAATGATTTTCTCATGTTAAACTGATCATTTAATATGGGGAAGTGCCAGGGGAGAAAAAGCTAAAATATTGGTTAAGCTAGCAGACCGGCCACAGTAGGGATCCAAAGGAGGTAAAATAGGGATCCAAAGGGGGGGCCATCTGCAAAAGAGCTATATGCAACAATGGGCTCAAAAGACCCTAAGGTTCAGCCCATTAAGACTTCCAAAATGCTAAGATTCCAAAATTCAAAGGTCAAACATTAGGGGACTTGGATGCTTTGCGTGTGTCCCAAAAAGTCTTTGTCAAGCCCTACATAGGAGGGGGCGAGCCCAAGAAGTAGGGGTTGAGAGAGAAACACCCCACACACACTCACAAGCTTTATTTGTACACAAGGGGAAAGAGGGACACATGTCAGCTCCCTAGGCCAAATGCCCACAAGGTGTACTCAAATCCTTAGGATGGCCATGGAGGTGGACCAATGAGAATTAGGCTAGAGTAAATCTAGTTTAATTAATTTAAAAACACTTAATAAAATAACCAATAAGAATTAAGCTCTCTAGAAGACTATTGGATAGTCTCCCAAGGGACCAATGAGCATTCAACAACCCAATGGCTTGCCTGATTCCTATTGGCCAGGAGGCAAAGGGGTCCAATGAGACTTTAGTTGCATTTATTAATTACCTAAAGCTCTCACAAAAGGGGAAAGGGGGACGCATGTCAGAAGGCTATCACTTATGCTGTTAATTCCCATTGGTTGAGGCTGGGGAGGTCCAATAGGGTTGTAGCATGAGTAATTAGCAAGGGGGGTCGACCAAGAGAGAGAGGGGGCTGATTTTTGCAAGGCATTATCACACACACACTCACACAATCTCATGTGTGAAGCAAAGAAGACTCTCTCTCCTTCTCAAGCTTTAATGGAAATCTTACCACCTACCCCAAGCTTGTGAGAAGGGATGCCTACACCAACAACTCTTGGCTTTGTGATGCAAATCCAACCAAGAGCCAAGCTTGAATGCATTCTCATCCCCCCTACCATGCTAAGTACTAAG
The DNA here is from genome assembly GCF_014529385.1 of Adiantum capillus-veneris. Lineage (NCBI taxonomy): Eukaryota > Viridiplantae > Streptophyta > Polypodiopsida > Polypodiales > Pteridaceae > Adiantum > Adiantum capillus-veneris. The sequence continues at coordinate 3,853,961 of NW_028221436.1, forward strand.
CTAAGCTATGCTAATATGAGTGATTATGTGAGGAGATGTACATATTTCTCGTAAGAATACTCCTTCCTCTGAATCTACTCTCATACCCCGCTAGCTCTCACCATCTTCGAAGGTGTGTGAGGTCTTGGTTCGGAGACCCTGAGGGAATTGATGTTGTGTTTGATAAGTGTTTTGCTTAGTGCATGAAGTTTCCATCTTCATTGCAATAGCTAGTATGGAAGGAACACAAAGAATTGTATTGTAAAATGTCTCTCTTGATGGGAGAAGCCATAATACAAAGCCTTTTGGAGGGGGGACCGGCTCCATGAAAATCCGGTCCTCAACTCTTGTCAATTGCTTAATTTATCTCTCTTTTGAAGTATTGTTCATGCTATCTAACTAGGTGTTATGCTTTTTGTTGCTCTCTCCACCCAAAGCACTCTTGTTAATCTCATTAGAAATCTATTCTAATGAAATGATCACTATGTTCATGCTATTTTCCGCTACACACAAGTTACTAGGCCATTAAATGTTACACTCTAGGTCACCAAAGCTCTCTAGCTCTCTCTCTGGACACTAACAAGATGCAAATGAGGTTTGTTTTGACTATTTTCACAATATGTTTCCAGCTTACCTCAAGTGAAAATTGCATACTTACCTTAGTTGGCCACATTTTTCATGTCATACCACCTACGACTCCGACTGTTTCTTGTTCGGACTCCTGGCGTCATTTGCTCCTGATTTTTGCAATTTTGGTATATTTTAAGGTAGCCCAAAATTTGACTTGTGCCAAATCCCTCTGTATTTGACATTTACAAAGCTCTTCTTTTGCAGATTTGGCATTTTCTTACTGATCTCAAATCCAAATCTCTTGGATTTGTTTAATAATTTTTTATCATTATAAAGTTAAAAAGGAAATAAAATTACTAAAATATATTATTAACTTATTTCATTTAAACTTCGAATGTCCTGGAGGCACGAAATCCCCCAGCGAGTGTAAACTCCACCCATTGTCACCTAGTTGCCCATACAACTAGATTTGTCCACCGCATAAAAGCACGACATGGAAATCCCACCGCAAAGAATGCAAGTCGTGGGTATCCACCACAAAGAACACAAGACGTGGATCAAAGCCCTAAGCTAGGTAATCCTAGCTACTGCGAGAACCTTGCAAGCTGTCCCCTGTGATCAATAGGGGGATCAGGACTAAATCAACATTGGAATTAAAAATGAACTGGCCGAGTAAATTTTCCCTAGCAAACAGTCTTTCCTACACCAGACAATATATCCCAAAAACATTCTTTTCTACTTGAATTTAAATGCATCAATTAAAATGCCGTGGTCTCCGTTGGATCTTCCAACATATTTTGGGGTAATGTTATTTTCCTACCTTACCAAATGTAATGTTATTAAAATGTACTTGAATTAAAATTAGACCTACCTCAATAATCTTCTCTTCATTGCTTCGTGAGATGGCCGGTGCCTTTCCCTTTCGGTTGGTGTTGCTTGTTGTGGCCTCATGGTCGTGAGATCCACCAAAACGGGTCCTCTTTGGGGCCATTATACTCACTACTAAAGATAATGAATTTGTAAAAGAACTAGTATCGATTATTACCATAACAACCACAAACGGTCCGGATACAACATGGTTAGCCTTATCAAGCAATTACTCTTATACAGAAGGAGTAGGATTAACTTCAAGTACGGTTATTACTTATCTATCTATTTTTGGGTAAATTTGGAGTAATATTAGGTGATCCAAATCATAATTACATCAATTTAGGATAGCGTCCTCCTGAACTTATGGAAATTGACTCTGAATTAAGGTTCTTAGCTTAGGCAATTGGAGAATTCAGTTCTTGTAGTTACTTGCTTAATTAGAGTGGTTGAATGATGATTTTAGTGTACTAATTCCTTCTCAAACATGAACATAAAGATGCAGTTATGTCTTATGCATATGCGGAAGAAATTCCGTTCTCTAGTGACAATTAATTTTGAGAGGGGGGGGGGATTAACTCTTCTTATTACACATTAATCTCTTGCAATATGAGCTTAATCCTTTAATTAAACTCTTTCCTAATGAAATGACAGATTGGGGTTGTTTCATTAGTTACATTGCTAGAATTTGGGTCAATCTCCACCACTCAATCATTGAATTGATTAATTGGTAATTCCTTCTTACTAACCATGGATTAATTTGTGATTAGGAGGTTGACTTGATGCATAATTAGCTAATGGGATTAAGAAAGTGAAATAGACTAATCACATAGGTTATTTAGAGAGTTGCTACTAGGTATAGTAGTTAGATTATGCATAGTGTTAGCGAAAAATAAGGGATTCATAGAGAGATTAAGATATAAGCATGAATTTAGCTCGAGATTACCGTAATTCAAGTTGATTAAGACCTTCATTGCTGATCCAAGAAGCTTTATCCGACAAGAAACTGGCAGCACCTCCTTCCCTTAATCCTCTCCTAGAGATTGTGTATGCCGGCAACACCTCGCCTAAGGTATGTGTGTGAGGGAGTGTGTGTGTGTGTGTGTGTGTGTGTGTGTGTGTACTGAGTATTTGTTATGTGTGTGTGGGAACGGGTCCTTAAATAGGCTCCCAACCTCAAGAGGTCGAATTATGTTGCAAATTGCATCTGGATGAGCACTTTGGTCATGCATGGTAGCTTGAGTGCATAGCTTGCTCCTAGATGAGTGGGGGCGCCCTCTAACTGCTAAAGCAAGCTCCCAGTGGCCTAGAGCCTGCGCACACACCAGTCCCGGAGTGTCGGTGCCCCCGCTAGCTTTAGAAAAAAAATTATTTTTATCCTTAGATGGTCGTTACAGCTTGGATTTTAATTTCGAAACTTGTGCTAAGATGGAGATAAGGTGCATCATCTAGAGTACCTACCATATTTAGCAACTCTCGATGTCCGGAATTGCATTTTTTAAAATTCTGGATACGGGTGCAGTTCGACGAGCCGGTCAAAACTAGACGGGTTGGGTGACCAAAAACTTACGATTTTAGGAAAATTTTCACAAAAATTGTTTTTATTCATTTTTGAAAGCTCTATAACATTCTAAACATCTTGGCATTGATAGTTTTGGAAAAACTGCCAAAAATAGTAACTTTTTGCAGCATGAAAACTGGGTTCAATTATTTACATGTGGGATTGGTTTTGGAGAAAGGTGGAGACCTTACATTCTACCCAACTTAAAAGAATTGAGATGTCCTCATCTCAAAGGTAAGTCAGGATAGTTCTTCTGAAAGTCATGATCTTCCCATGTAGCATCTTCTTTGGGATAATTTATTTCCATTTGTCCGAATGTTCGATGATCATCTTTCTCTTAGCTATCAAGGTTAGGAACATAATACATCTTGAATCTTGAGAATGGTAGGTAATTTTAAATAGAAAACTTGATCACTTACATCCTTGATAACTCCATCGGTCCACAATATCTTGGGCTTAGCTTCTTGTACTTTCTCAAGGATAAATTTCTTTTCTTGGGTCTTTCTTGAAGAAATATCTTGACTTTCAATTTGAATTGTCTGGAATATCTTTTCTTGTTGATGTAAAGTTTTTGCCTATCTTGGGCAACTTGAGTATATTTCCTTACAGTCTTAGTTTGTTGTGTGATATCTTTTAATAACTTAATTGAATTTCTTTGTTTGTCTTTTGGCTTGAGGATAATAAGCTGTACTAAATCTTACTTGTGTCTCAACAGCTTGGAACAATGATGCCCAAAACTTAGATGTAAACTTAGCATCCCTATCACTTATTATTATCTTTGGCAATCCATGAAACTTGAGTATTTTCTTAATAAACAGTCGAGCTATCTTGGGGGCTGTATAATTGACTTGTACTGGGATAATATGTGTCACTTTAGTGAGTATACCAACTACAACCATGAGTGAATCATGTTCTCCTTGAGTAGAGATAATCTTGCAACAAAATCCATACTTACATACTCTCACTTCATTTGAGGAATGTCTAATGATTTTATTTCTCATTACGGCATCTTAATCCTCTTGACTTTGATGTGCTATCTTGAAAGATATTAGTGCATGTGTCGCAGCACATCACCCTTAAGTTTGTTTAGTGATAGCTCTTCCTTATAGCATTGAGGTCCTTTACATACCTTGGATGTCTCGCAATTGAAATATCATGAGCTTCTGTTTGGATGCTCTTCTTGAGTGAAAGATATTTTGGAATTCTTAGGCTCCTTCTGTGGTAAGGTATCTATCATTATAAGAAAATTTCTTAACAACATTTTTTTCCTTACGCTGTTCCATTTTGAGCATCGGACAAAAGTTTCTCATACTTGAACTCGTTCCTTACGGCTAATCTCACTTATTAAGAATTGGGATGTCATCAATTGAAATAGCATTTAAGAATGCTTTTTGTCTCAGGGAATTAGCTTCTACATTATCCTTTGTTGGTCTTAGAAAATCTTGAAGATCAAATTCTTGTAAAATCTCAATCCATCTTCTCTGTCACATGCTGAGAGTAGGTTGGTTGAATATCCACTTAAGACTCTTGTGATCCGTTATCAATGAAATCATTTACCCGAGAAAATAATGTTTCCATAGCTTAAGGGCATGAATAATTGCTAAAAGTTCTAAATCATGAGTTGATTAATTCTTTTCATGATCTCTCAGCTTCCATGTAGTACAAACTGCAGGTCTTTACTTCTTGCATAAGAACTCCTCTTAAGGCAATTCATTGGCATCAGTACTACTTTGAATCCTTTAGCAAAATCTAGAAACCTTGGAGTAGGTGCAAAACTAGGAATCCTTTTAGCTTGGAAAAACTAGAATCATGCTCAGTCTTCCACTCAATCCTTATTTCCTTCTTTAGTAATTATGTTATAGGAGCTACAATAAGAGCATAATCTATGACAAGTCATACACCAACCCGTAATCTCAAGAAATTCTCACACTTCACTGATGGTAGAGGGTTGAGTCCATTCTAGGATAACAACTTAAAACTTTAACAACACAAGACAAAAGACTCGAGACAAAATTTCCTTATCCAAGTCGAGTTCCATAGTTTATTTATGCCAAGTATTTACAAATCTAGCTTGGTTCAACAATTAAAGGATCCTAACTGCTGGTTGTTCAGGAGCACAATAGTACAAGTGATAAGTGTTTGAAGACAAATTCTTATAGTCTACTATCTCATTAGAATAGTATTTCTAGTACACATTTCTAATAGGCTCAAATATTACAAGATTCTCATTTGGAGGAAACACATCCAAAATGGCATTAGGCTTAATTCTATCACTAGGGATCACATTCTTTGCTTGATCAAAGACCCATCGGTTCAAGGTTGTCTTGAGACCATCTACAGTGATCTTAACTTCTCTAAAAGTTCCAAGGAAGTAGAAAACTTGGATAACCCACAATTCATGCGCCCAACGAATCTTCTTCAAGTCAGTGGACAAATACTCAAATTTTGTAGCATTGATGTAGAAGATAGTACCACCCTTATTATTCCATGTAATCTCCCAACCTTGATGGATTCCCGTTGATGGAGGAGCAAAGGCCTTCATCAAAATTTCCATCATGCTTCGGTGGAAATTGTAATTTGGAGAATGACACGCCTCCATATACATTATCTCAAATGTTCTAAACTTGCAGTAAGCAATCTTGGAATCTTCTTGAAACATCAATGCTCAGTCCTTGAGTACGTCTACCCTGCTAACCTTTATTATTTTAAAAGTTTCAAACAACATTATTTTCCAGTTCGTAAACCTAGGCTCTGATACCACGTGTGAGGTCGCCACCCCGTCATCTCAAACAACGGTTTTGATGATAAACCTGGTGACCACTAGATCTATAGCGAAAGCAAACAAAGTGGTTTAAGGGATCAACTAGCGGACGAGCTCTCATCACCAAGTGAATAGAGTCGAGCCTACTAGCAACGAGATCTAGTTCCACCCCATAGGGGAAAGCGTGTCTAACCAATTATCGGTCCTAAGACTCACCTTCCAAAAGGAGATAAGTCTCGAGTGCCTTTCTCCCCATTGGTTTCAGAGGCACGTACACTTTGGACTTCACGGCTCTTGGTGCAATGAGCAATTCTAACGTCATTTACCGTACTATGGGGACAGGGAGTTCCCGACCAATCGGGACCACCCCTCTCAGAGGCATTGGCAACCCGAGCCAATCCCCCACTTTCCAACCCCATACTCACACTTTGTCTGGTGTGTGTCCTAATTACTAACACATTTGTTGTTCAACCTATATATTCATTGATTAATTCTGATTCACAGGCTGTGTTAAGACAGCCCTTCAAACACTGTTTTCAAAGCGGCACCAAAACAATCTTTCTAGTAAAAATTCACTCAATAACTCATTTCATTTAAACTTCCAATGTCCTGCAGGCACGAAATCCCCCAACGAGTGTTAACTCCACCCATTTTCACCTAGTTGCCCATACAACTAGATTTGTCCATCGCATAAAAAGCACAACATGGACATCCCACCGCAAAGAACGCAAGTCGTGGGTATCCACCGCAAAGAACGCAAGACGTGGATCAAAGCCCTAAGCTAGGTAATCTTAGCTACTGCAAGAACCTCGCGAGCTGCCCCCTGATCAATAGGGGGATCAGGACTAAATCAACATTGGAATTAAAAATGAACTGGCCGAGTAAATTTTCCCTAGCAAACAGTCTTTCCTACACCAAGACAATATATCCCGAAAACATTCTTTCCTACTTGAATTTAAACGCATCAATTAAAATGCCGTGGTCTCCGTTGGATCTTCCAACATGTTTTGGGTACTGTTACTTTCCTACCTTACCGAATGTAATGTTCTTAAACTGTACTTGAATTAAAATTAGACCTACCTCAATAATATCCTCTTGATTGCTTTGTGAGATGGCCAGTGCTTGTTCGACGATAGGAGCCTTTCCCTTTCCGTTGGTGTTGCTTGTTGCGGCCTCATGGTCGTGAGATCCACCAAAATGGGTCCTCTTTGGGGCCATTATACTCACCACTAAAGATAATGAATTTGTAAAAGAACTAGTATCCAATATTACCATAACAACCACAAACGGTCCGGATACAACATGGTTAGCCTTATCAAGCAATTACTCTTATACGGAAGGAGTAGATTAACTTCAAGTACGGTTATTACTCATCTATCTATTTTTGGGTAAATTTGGAGTAATATTAGGTGATCCAAATCATAATTACATCAATTTAGGATAGCGTCCTCCTGAACTTATGGAAATTGACTCTGAATTAAGGTTCTTAGCTTAGGCAATTGGAGAATTCAGTTCTTGTAGTTACTTGCTTAATTAGAGTGGTTGAATGATGATTTTAGTGTACTAATTCCTTCTCAAACATGAACATAAAGATGCAGTTATGTCTTATGCATATGCGGAAGAAATTCCGTTCTCTAGTGACAATTAATTTTGAGAGGGGGGGGGGATTAACTCTTCTTATTACACATTAATCTCTTGCAATATGAGCTTAATCCTTTAATTAAACTCTTTCCTAATGAAATGACAGATTGGGGTTGTTTCATTAGTTACATTGCTAGAATTTGGGTCAATCTCCACCACTCAATCATTGAATTGATTAATTGGTAATTCCTTCTTACTAACCATGGATTAATTTGTGATTAGGAGGTTGACTTGATGCATAATTAGCTAATGGGATTAAGAAAGTGAAATAGACTAATCACATAGGTTATTTAGAGAGTTGCTACTAGGTATAGTAGTTAGATTATGCATCGTATTAGCTGGAAATAAGGGATTCATAGAGAGATTAAGATATAAGCATGAATTTAGCTCGAGATTACCGTAATTCGAGTTGATTAAGACCTTAATTGCTGATCCAAGAAGCTTAATCCGACAAGAAATTGGCAGCACCTCCTTCCCTTAATCCTCTCCTAGAGATTGTGTTTGCCGACAGCACCTCGCCCAAGGTATGTGTGTGAGGGAGTGTGTGTGTGTGTGTGTACTGAGTATCTGTTATGTGTGTGTGGGAACAGGTTCTTAAATAGGCTCCCAACCTGAAGAGGTCAAATTATGATGCTAATTGCATCTGGATGAGCACTTTGGTCATGCATGGCAGCTTGAGTGCATAGCTTGCAAGTGTCCAATTTGCTTGCTTTAACTGAATCTCACACTCTCTGTCTTTCTTGGAAACTCTCCCACAAGATCCTAGATGAGTAGGGGCACCCTCTAACTGCTAAAGCAAGCTCCCAGTGGCCTAGAGCCTATGCACACACCAGTCCCCGAGTGCCGGTGACCCCGCTAGCCTCACTGGAGCCTATGCACACACCAGTCCCCGAGTGCCGTGACCCCGCTAGCCTTCGAAAAAAATTTATTTTTATCCTTAGACGGTCGTTACAGCTTGGATTTTAATTCTGAAACTTGTTGTGCTAAGACAGAGCTAAGGTGCATCACCCAAGTACCTGCCATATTTAGCAGCTCTCGGTGTCCAAAATTGCATTTTTTTCAAATTCTAGATACAGATGCAGTTCGATGAGCCGGTCAAAACTAGACGGGTCGGGTGACCAAAAACTTACTATTTTAGGAAAATTTTCACAAAAACGTTTTTATTCATTTTTGAAAGCTCTATAATATTCTAAACATCTTGGCACCGAACAGATTTAGAAAAAATGCCAAAATAGTAACTTTTTACATTATGAAAACTGGGTTCAATTATTTACATGTGGGGAGAAAAAGACCTTATGGGGGGCCTTGTAAAAAACTCAATAAACCTTTTGTTCTGCACCAATTGAGAAAACACATTCACGGCGGCAGCCAACTACAAATGAACGCATGACCTTCAATGCCCAGTCATAAAGTGTCACCAGCAAGTGCCAATTCCATTTTATTTTCTTTTCTCTTTCTTTGGGGAATTTCGTTTGTCTTACCTTTTGGAAACCCCTCTGGAAATCTAACTGCCCTGCATTTCATAGCCAGTGTGGAATTGTTTAGAGAGAGTCCAGGTCTGATGGCTGAAGAGCACTAAGGTTGGATTCAAAGGACTATGGTTAGCCAAGGTGGGTGTCATTGGCCAGCCAAAGCGGAATCCTTTGCTACATAGACTACATTTCAGTTCTGGGTGTGCTGCAGTGTACGAAGAGGGTCAAATGACCTAGACGAATGTAAATGGTAGAAACTCCTAAATTTTAGGGACATGCTATTTTTGGACGACAAAATGTCTTCGCGTCATTACGTTCAGTTTGACATGGGGATCATTTTGTTACTCTGTGGCCAAGTCAACAGAGGCTGCAGGTGAGATATTTTTAGACCCAAGGGTCTAGAGCAGGAAAATGCACAAATGAGTGACACTTGGCACTCTGAGGCCAGTTTACTACTTAAAGAGAAGGCAAAAACGTGATTTTCAACTGTGAGCTCGTTTTTGAGTGCTGTCACAAGTGGGAGAGCTTCAATGGAGTGCTGGCTTACCATCTATGTATAGTGAGGTGCACGATGTCATTACCTGCATACCTCTAACTGCTCTCTCTCTCCCCTATTCTTTATGGTTATGCCCCTCTAGTGGGCTCATCAAATTGACCATGTACAGTTGTGTGGGTTCATGCGCAATTGCCGAGGCAAGAGCCTCTTGCACAGGTACTGGATTAGCTAGCGGCTAATCCCCCGTAGGTACAGGTGATTCGGAGAGGTTTCACGTGCGAAATCTCGTCCGATTCAAAGGGCAAGTAGCCCTACAAGTGCGGGAGCTCGAGGACTTGCTACGATGCGACCGGCCCGCGAAACGGTCCGAGGGTCCGAAACAGTGAATTACAGCCTGCTGTGTATTTTTGCAGGTTTAGGGTTTTAGCCCTAAACGGACCCCGATACCCCAGGAGGTTCGGGGACGCAAGGGGACCGCTGTACAAGTGATCTGGCATATTTTCAGGGCAGAAAACAGAGAATTCAGCGTGCTGCAGATTCTCGCCAGATTTTGCAAAGTGTCGGTATGCGTCGGTAAAGTCATCCAATGCGTGGGAATACTGACTGTGAAGGGTCCTAGTACAGTTATGATGCCGAAATCAAGCCAGAACAGTTGAAATTCAGCCAAGATTGTGCGGGGCAGCTTGTAGGGAACCACAGCTTTTATTCCCTCTGTTAAAGAATAAAGAAATACCGAAAGGGGCGCCTAATTTAGGGGCCAATCTAGTGTCGGTCTTCTCATACAGGTGCAATCTAGCAGCCTGTATCCCATTCCCCTCTCTTGTGTCATTATAGCACAGGTAGAATAGACGACTAATAATGGGTGAAAGCTAAATCAAGGTTGAAGTAAAGTTTACCGCCCTTTTTGGATTTAACAGGCCGGTTACATAAAGTCCTGCACTGGTGGAGCATTCACATCAACAAGGGGTAGAGACAGACGTGGCCATGAACTCTCGCCAACCTCAAACACAATAGGAATTGTCTGTTTGTCCTATGAAGAGGAACCCTCTTCCATGATGCCTTTCCCTTTATCGGCCATAGTGTAATCCCGTGTTGATGTACTCTATGTCTTCGTTGCAAACCAATCGAGGCTCACGTTGAGAAAAAAGTGATTCTATCCCGGTGACAAAACCATGAATCCGGCCCGTAGGGCGATAGACTTTTGGCTTTCACCCGACACTTTATTTTAGACTTTAGGACACAGAGAAACTTTGGAAATAAGAACCTATAACAGGAATTGACACTTCAAACTCACACAGCTTGGAAGCTAGAACGCTACCGAGCAGACGCTGACAAATGTTCGCCCCAGAGACTGGCGCCCCTTTCGATACTTCTTTATTCTAAGTGCAAAGAAACGATCTGATCACTTTCACCTAACTCCCACCAAGTTGTTTGGACATGTTCATGGCTGTAATCGCAGGTTTTGATCCATTCTCGCCAGCGTAAGGGCGTGAAGGTACTGTTAGATGCCTACAGCCTTGTACACCCATCCCAAGGCCTTTTACGAGGCTCCACTTGCGATTCCCTGCAGATTAGGTGCAAAACCCTAAACCTGCAAAAAAACATAGCAAGCTATAAATCTCTCTTTTGAATCGTTTTGAGCGGAGCGAACACGTCTATGCGTGTCTCAAATGCTTCCGCACGCAATGGGACAATTCCCCTTCGAATCGAAAGAGTTTTCGCGTGAGAAAACTCTCCGATTTTGCAATCCTTCACGATGGAACTGTGCGTACCTATGGGGAATTAGCAATTAGCTAATCCGGTTCTTGTTCAGAAGGCTCTTGCCTTGGCAAATGCGCATAAACCCTCAGAACTATACATAAACCCTTCGAATCGAAAGAGTTTTCATGCGAGAAAACTCTCCGATTTTGCAATCCTTCACGATGGAACTGTGCATACCTATGGGGGATTAGCAATTAGCTAATCCGGTTCTTGTTCAGAAGGCTCTTGCCTTGGCAAATGCGCATAAACCCTCAAAACTATACATGGTCAACTGAGTAGCCCATCTGGTGGGCATTATCATATGTGCCAAAGGGGAGAGAGAGAGATACGCGAGAGCAAATCGTCACGCTACATAGAGCAAGGGAGAAGGCAAGCTTTCCATTAAAGCTATGATCACCTGCACCCACTACTCACACACACACTGAAGCACAATGTACAAGAACTCAGACTCCTCTCTCGATTTGTGCGACCCCTCTTGCTGATGCTTCTGGCAATTGCATCTGGAGCTGCCATGCATCCAGTTTGCCTCTTCAGTGTTAATTCTTAGTACCCACCAACTTATAAGTGTAGCGAGGGGGCCTAAATGACTTTGAACTGAGCCTAGACACCCTTTTACTACTCTGATTTCAGTGCCGACTGGCCCGACCATCTCGTGGTGACCTACCCTTTCCAGCTTCGCGAGTGAAATTCTCCACCGCCGGCTGTTTCACACTTCCCATGCAATGTCCGACCATTTGTGACTTCAAAAAGAGGGTCCCGAAAGTTAAATAAAAATCACCGGAAAGAAACCAACAAATAAGGTTCGCAGTTGCCATGTCCTTGTGACAGTAATTAGCACTTGCCAGGTCGTGGTGACACACATGGAGATCCGTGCCGCCACCAGCTTCAGAAGAGCTTCAGCCAAAGAGAGGCTTGCAAGTGGTAGAGAGGGACAAGAAGTGCTCTGTATAATTAATTTGGACCCTCTTCCATGATGCCTTTCCCTTTGTCGGCCATAATGTAATCCCGCGTTCATGTACTTTGTGTCTTCGCCGCAGACCTACTGAGGCTCACTTCTTGAGGAAAAAGTGCTCCTGTCCTGGCTACGGAACAATGAAACCGGCCTGTAGGGCGGTAGACTTTGGTTTTCACCCATAACTTTACTTTAGACTTTAGGACAAAGAGAAACTTTGCAACTAAAAACTTGTAACGAGAATTGACACTTCAAACACACATGGCTTGGAAGCTAGAGAGCTATCAAGGAGACGCCGACACCTATTGGCCCAAAGA
>NW_028221436.1:3871537-3879037 GCF_014529385.1 Adiantum capillus-veneris
AAGTCTCTCCTCACGCATAGAGTGTTGGGGTGCTATGTGAGATATTGAAGGTTGTTTTACAAGAAGGAGAGGGTCCCATTTATAGGTTGGAGACCCCTCATTAAGATTATTGGAAATCCTAATTTACAAGCTAACAAATCAAGATTATGATTTTTTCTGAATATCAAAACATTGCGGGCCTTCTTTGTCTACTTGAGTCATTGACGTGGGCTCAAAAGAGAGCATTATTGATGGTAGATAAGGTGAAAGTAGAGTTTTAAGGAAGAGAGAGAGAGAGAGAGAGAGAGAGAGAGAGAGAGAGAGAGAGAGAGAGAGTTTTACTATGCACATGTCTTGAGGTAAGGTGTCTTTTATGGTTAGGTCAATGGCTATTTTGTGTTAGTATGTTAGTGGTTAGTGTTAGTAATCACTAGAAAGTTAGTGATATATTTACAATGGGTAGAATGGGGTGGATGGTTGAATGAAGTGAGGAAATCCTTGTGATGGTGAAACTTGAAGAAGTTTTTGACTTACTTGTGTAGGTTCTCAAAATGACTATTGATCTTCTTCTTTGTCTTCCCTTCTGTACGCCACTGCCGCCAAGGTTGATTATCGCGATGAAAATTGTAATTTGGTTGATGAGATCTCTTGATTTGCAAAGTTTAATCATGGTTTACATGCTGAATTTCATGTATATAGAGAAGGGCTAAGATGGAATTGTACTTTGGAAGTAATAGAGAGAGGCATAGAGATGGTTTATGTACATGGAGAGCTCATATGAGAACTATGGGGATAAGAGGGGAGTTTAATGGTGAAGAAGGTGAGAGAAACCATGAAAGGTGCAGGTTTGAGTGAGGGATGGAGAGGAATGAGTGTGTGTGTGTGTGGAAGTGGGAAAGGAGGTGAGAGAAGACGACTATGGGTTACTTTGTGAGAAAAGTGGGCAGACTGGGGTCCACTCAAAAAATCATATCTCACTGATGGTAGCTTCAAAAATCGTGAAAAAAGTTGAGGTGATTACTCAGTTCGTGAGAGACATTTTCTCTGTTGACCGCTATTTCAAATTCTGAGCGTAGATAGGTGCCAAAATTCTCACAAAAAGCGTGTTTTTTATGCCTGCAAAAGTCTTTTAGTGGCCCCCTCCTTTGTTGAATTTGCTCAATGCATCCAAGAGTGAGCCCCTCCTTTGTCATATCATGATACAAATCATCCAAGTTGCACTTTACACATGCATGGAGGAGGATTATTGGTAAATAAAGCAATATATACATGGTGAATCTAGTGTATGGACTATTCATGGATTTTAGCTCAATGAGCACATGGTGTTAGAATAATGAGTAAAAATAATAATAAAAATATGAAAGAATTATTTATATGGAAAAAAATATTGGAATCATATGATATGGTCCCTATTTGTATTATTTTGGCTGAAAGAGGAAAAGGTATGTAAGTAAATGAAAATAATACAATAAACGTGACTAAGGGAGTAGAAATCGATTTTTTGTTTTCACAAAGGTGAGGATAAAAATGTGGGGGTGATTTATATAAAAGAAAAATATGAGGTTTGAGTATAGACACATTGGCAAAAAAATATACTTATGGTGCAAGAGGATGAAAGAAGGCGTACATAGGTTTAATAAAACACACACTTAGGTATAAATATTTAAAAATAAAATACCAAAATAGTTATAAAAATTCCCTATATTTAGGCCATATATACAAGGAAATATTTATACACAAAGAGTCCATAATATACTTTTATTTTATTTATTTTTGGCTCAACTAGCCCAGTGACTAGCTAATTGAGGAGTTTTAAGAAAATAAGGAGAAAGTCCCCTAAGTCACACACGCCTATGTACAGTGAAATGGTAGGGATAGCCATAGTGTTTGGGTGATTTTGGTGGGGTGAGGTAGCTCACTATGGCATTTGAAAAGCCAAAAAATGGCTATCATTAGCCCTCCCCCAGTATGATGGTATATTCATGTACCATCATAGAGCATCTTTTCCAAAGAGAGTGCTTCAGAGTCCTTGAGGAGATCTTCATTGTTTGGCGCCTTGGCATTTTGGCTCGAGTTACACTCATGATTCGTGGAACAATACTTACATGAGATAGCTGCCTTTTGATAGATCTTTGGTAGAAGACGACTCAAATAAGGCTTCGAGCGATACCCATTTACCTTCCTGGAGTGCTCTTTCCCATTCAAGTCCATAAGTTGATAGTAACTTGAATTGAAAGCCTTCTTAACTATGTATGGCCCCTGCCATCTAGTTTCAAATTTGGCATCAAAACGATTATCGAGTCGATTGTCATACCTTAGCACAAGATCTCCTTCATTGATGCCTTTGTCCTTTAGTTTCTTGTCAAGCTTCTCCTTGGCCTGTGTAGCTTTCCTCTTGTAGCACTCGTATGCTGCTTCTCTTTTCCACTCAAGCTCAGCTAAGGTAAGAAGTCGATCCATCCATGCTTCTTGATCATCTTGTGATGCTTTTCAATGAAGTCGCATTGTTGGAATGTTGAGCTCAATTGGTTGTAAAGCCTGTTGACCATAGACCAAGTGAAATGGTGTGAACTCTGTGGCTTCCCTATATGTGGTTCGATACGCCCACAAGGCCCCATCCAAGAAGTCATCCCACAACTTTGTCTTGTTTTTCACCATCTTTCTAATGATGCTTGCAATGACACCATTAGCTTTTTCTACCAAAACATTTGACTGTGGATAGTAGGGTGTACTGTGACGATGTAGAATGTGAAGTTCTTCACAGACTTCTGTGAGCAAGCCCTTTCTAAACCCTGGACCATTATCAGAAACAATCTCCAAAGGTGTGCCAAATCTACAACAACTGTGAGTGTAGACGAATTTGCTAATTGTCCTCTCATTTACCTTTGCCACACTTTGTGCTTCCACCCACCTAGTCATATAGTCTACAGCCACTCGAATGTAGAGTTTACAATTTTTTGTGAGGACCCATAGCATCAATGCCCCACTTTTCAAAGGGTCCATTTGCAAGCACGATTTGCCTTGGACCAAGAACCAATCTTCTATTCCCATTTACCTGACAATTGTGACAACTTTTACACCAATGTTGGACATCCACATGCAGACTTGGCCAAACATATCCCGCAAGAAAAATCTTCTTCACAGTTAACTCTCGGTCAAAATGAACACTAAATGCCTCTTCATGCAAACCTTTTAAAATGGCTGGAATTTCCTCGATAGTTGGTACTCTTCTTCACACTTGATCCTTCCCTCTTTGATAGAGGGATCCTTCTAGGAAGAGATATGCGCTTGCCTTCTTCATGAGTCTCCTCTTCTGAGCCTTCGTGAAGTCTTGTGGAAACTCGCCCTCCAAAATGTAGCCAATAATGGGAGTCAATGACTCCAATCCCTGGTACCTCGGTTGCTTGACAGTTGCTGCCACCATGATGACCTGCACTTCTTTCTCAACACATGTAACTGCTTGTTGTGCAAGCCAATCTGCATCTTCATTTTGTTTCCTAGGGATATGATATAGTTGCACCTCTTCAAACTAATTAAATAACCTACAAATGGAATGAACTTTTGTCCTTAGGATTTCATTCTTGCATGCCCAAATGCCTAAAAGCTGCTTCACAATGAGAAGTGCATCTACTTTTATCATGAGATGTTGTATACCTTGGCCAATGCATATCTTTAAACCATGAATTAGTGTGTCGTATTCTGCTTCATTGTTGCTAGTTGAACCTGGTAGATTGACCTTCTCTTTCATGACCACCTCTCCACTTGGGTTGAGCAACACTAGCCCTCCCCTTGCTTATCCTATGGCTCGTCGAAAAGCTCCATCAAAGAACAAGGTAAAAGCATTAGGAATACTTTTAGGTGGTGGCAATGGTAGGGTCTTTACTTCAGGCACCTTATTTCCTTCTCATGTACCCTATAAGTGAGAATCCATGCCAAATGTGCACGCACACTATCTTCTACCTTGAAAGAGTATTGAAAATCTTGCAACTCCATAATCCCATTAGGAAATTTCGGAGGTCATTTGGAGGGCCGTATGAAGGAGAGAGAAAAATAGAGCACGTCCAATGAGCAAGAGGGCTATGTTACGTAGGAAAGTACGTGGAAAGACTCAAAAAATAGAAAAATACCCGAAAAACTTTCATGAATCTAGGATTGTGGCATTGTAACTTCCTTGCTTTTATCGAGCTGTTAGGTGCGTGTGTGGTCCCACTGCTGATATTCGCTTATGGTCATTAACATACTGGAGGGTGACCATTAAGCCCGCACAAGATATTGGAATTCTAAAACACTTTCGCTTCATTAGAATGCTTTCAAAGTGAATCTCCCTCCACTAACGCTTTTCTCTGAGAGCTATGGCTTCCACGTATTCTCGCCCAAGAATCTCTAGATGTTTATGGTCTCTCACACCAACTACCAACAGCGTCACTTTGCCTAGAAGGCCAAGTAGTAGCATATCCTCAATTACAATATCAACTTCAATAAGTGCAGAGAACCAATGGGTTGGACAAAGGATAAACAAAGGTTCATGGGTCCTCATGCAACCAAGAATACCCAAGAGGTCTAGTGCTATCAATGTTTACCGCTTAGCATGGAAGGCCAGAGTGTTGGATTTCAAAGTTGAAATCGGCAAAAGATCTGTAAAGGAAGTTCTCGTTTAGCATGTGTTTACCCATCCAGACGTGATAGCAAACGGTGAAAATGTGTCAGATATACATCAACCACGTTGTAATTGTAATTATTCTTGACATCTGAACTGCATTTGATTTGTCATTTCACTTATTGATACTCTCATTATAACTTTTCTTATATATTTTGCAACGTTTATCCCTCTTCTTATGAGAAATGTCTCCATTCTTCACATCTCAACTACATTAGATTTGTCATTTTGAATTCTTGATACTCTTAGTTTAACTCTTGTTATATATTTTGCAGATGTTTATCCCTCTTCTTATGAGAAATGGGAGCTTGTGGAGTGCATAATAGGCCTCTTCCTTGTTGTTCATGCCCACATTGGTTCTCTACAGTATTCAGGGAGAAGCAACAAAAGCCTGGCTGATGAAGGAATATTTTTCTATGACCACTTCTACCAACTCAGCCCAGGGAATAAGAATGGCATGTTGGTGAAAGTGCCTCTACCAACTGATTGGAACACTGTGGACTGGCCAATTCCTGAGGAAACAATGGTGGAGGCAATGCAAAGTAAGCTCTACAAGGATATACAGAGGTCTCTACGTAGCTCTATTCCCACCAAACTGGTTAGAATTGCAAACTTTTGTCCTACTGCACTGTTCATAGAGTTGTTTCATAACTACAATATACGTGTTATGAAAACTATGTTCATGTGCAAATCATTTCAGCAGTCATCCTGTGACAAACTTCTTGACAGAGGATGGTATGTAAAGGAAGAGATTGGCATACAGTGCGAGGTCGCGCTTGACACTCTAGTTGTCAAGTACATGATTGCAAGCCAATCACTGTTAGTGTCCTTTTGGTATATGCGATCACAAATTCTCAGAGGTAAGTACATTCCTATGGACCAGGTTTCTGCAGGTTTGGAAGATAATCCTGCCGTGGATGTGTAAGTGATTGATAAAGAGCATGGCCTAATGTTGGTGGTTACAATAAGGGAGCTATGCAGTCTTCTGCAGTTGTGGCACGATATAATTGAAGAGTCAATGGACAGGGAGCTTTCAGATTTTTCCTTTTTTGTAGCTAGCCGTAAGCTGATGCGGCGTAGGGAAAAAGATATTTTGTGCAAAGAGTTGGATGGTCGGGTTGAAATAGTGTCAATGTAACAGAGATTCTTGTGAATCCAAGTGTATACGAATGGCTTTTAATACATGAAGTTTTTTGAGCTCATTTGTCAATTGTGCTCTGTGAATATAAGTGTTCTTGAAATACATTTCTTTAGCATGTCAAATCTCTCTCTCTCTCTCTCTCAATGTTAGGCAAGACAAAGACATGATAGAAGAGTCATCTTAATTCATTAGAAAGTACAAACTCGTCCGTGAACAATGGACTGATATACAATTTCTGTAAGTATGGAATCAAAATGTCTTCAAGGTAAAAATCAAAGAATGCCCCTTGAAAGAGGGTGGTGAGATAGTTGTTCCTAGTGGATTTAGTTCTCCCTTTTCAGGAGTATCATCAATTAGTAGTGTATTATTTGCATCAAAGGGTACATCGATTTGGATAAAGGGTTTGTACAAAAGAGGTACATGTGGTTTTTTTAGGGTGGTAATGGCCCTCGACGGTAGCACATTTTCTTTGATCATACAAAAAGGCAAAATCTGACGTGTGAGCACCGCATACACCGAAACTATTGTAACTAGTGGCGACAAGTTTTGCCTTTGCATTGAAGACCATACGGCAACTCTGAAGCGCGGAAGAAGAAACTGAATAAATTCTTTGGTTCCTGGATGAAGCATGACTCGACAAGTTCCCATCCGAAATGTTTGCAAATCCTCGAAGGGGTCTGCTATATCCAAAGGCACGCGCATAAGCAGCAATCCATTGATAATCAACCTCTGTAAAAGTTGACAAGTACATATAAGTAGTTAGAAGCTGAACATATTTTGCCATACTTGAATAGACATTACCGGAACAACCGTATCTACAGGTAGCAAGGGTCCATACTGGGTCTCTATAGTGTTGCTGTCGTTGTTGCTATCCTCTGCTTTAGCTTCATCATTCACATCTTCATAGTCATCATTTACATCTTCATCAAGGGTCTCCCCCATGGCTCTTTCTGCCTCATTCAGGGTTTCCTCCAAGGTCTTTTCCTCTGCCTCTGTTGGTCGGCTTGCATCATCCATATCCTTTTGCTCATCCATATGCCTGTTTTCCTCATCCATCCTTGCCTCATCCATATCACTTTGCTCATCCCTAGGCCTTCTTTCCTCATCCATATCCTCTTGCTCATCCGTAGGCCTGCTTTCCTCATCCAGGGTTTCATCCATGGGCTCTTTTGGCTCCTCCACTGGCTTACTTGGCTCTTTCATTGTCTCCTCCATAAGCCCCTCTGGTTGTACACTAGCACCTTCCTTATGCTCATTTGACCTTTCTTCATCCTCGGTTCTTTCATCTTCAGCTGGTATGACCCCCTCGGCCCGTTGTGATTCCACTGTATTTGATGCAGGGGTTTGTCGTGGTGGCACGTCATGTATTGTCATATCAATTGTGCGGTCGTCCAAGCCGTTATCTTCAGGTTCTCTGGGGCTCGACATAGTAAGCAGGTGTTGTATTAGACTTACCCGATATCTTTGCAAATAATCATATGTGTAGTTTTTTAAAGCACTCTGCAAAATTAAAAGACCACATGGTGAGAAGTCTTGTATAAAGAAAACTAAAACTGACTGAATGCATTGCCAAATGGTTACCTTAGTCATGACAGGTTTTAATGCAAAGTAGCTTTGCAGGACATATTCTGCATGGAGAAGACATCTCCAGCCGCAAGAATTTCCATCGGTTTGATTTGGGATAGGTACATCTTTGATTGGGGCCTTGTATAGTTCATACCTT
>NW_028221436.1:3884037-3888057 GCF_014529385.1 Adiantum capillus-veneris
TCCACAATTATACATGCACTTTAATGTTTTTGAGGTCACCTGCAAGATGCCACTGAACTTGAAAGTCTCCCCTTCCATCTAGACATAGTACCTCTGCCTGGTTAGTTTGTTGATCAATCACCTCCAAAACATTAGTTTGATGGAACACCCAATATAGAATCTCATGATCTTCTTTCTTTACCTGCAACACAAAATAAATGAGACTTAAGTAGATGTGAGCATTTGAGCTTAGCTGAGAATCTTGCTTACCTCAAACGCACCAAGCCACCATATGTTAGATTCTGATTGAACACTAAAATACAAAGGATCATATGACATTGGGACACTTTGAGAGGGCTCTAATCATTAAAGTAATAGTAACACGCTCTAGATTTTTCTCTTTGACAAGCTTACACTCCTCCATTTTTAACAAAAAATGTAATACCCCTTGTGACTCTTCAAATGTGATGTTGTAAAACTCCACCATTCTCTTCTGCAACATCTGCAGGTCCATAAAAATATTATTGAACTCATCATATGTCATGTTTGCTCCATGGCCACTGTAAGTTTCTTTAATATGAAAGGGCTGTCCAAGATACTCTCCCTTTGCGTCGTTAAGCTGAAGCCTCTCTTTCCAAACACTTGACGCTGATGGTAAAAGTTTGGATTTTATACCCTTCTTAACAAAGATGGATGAGACAGATTTTTGTATAGCCGAATATCCTCTTTTGCTTACACCAAGTGAATCAAGTGTGCCTTGTATCTCTTTTGCAGCCACTGAGTTCTTTGAAATAAAGTGGTCCACTACATTTCGTTGTAGGACCTTAAACTTCTTGTCATGTACTATATCTGTTGCAAGGCTTCTACTTATAAGTGGCTTCAATCTCTTTTCTATATTGGCTTTGGGGTCAATGTTTTCCATGTCAGGATAGATTGAATCTCTACATGAAGACAATGACAATGCATAAGTAAATAACAAAAAATTTACTTCACTAACACTATTTAGGCACATGAAACAATGCATAACAGAAAAAACAAAAAAATTACTTAACTAAGACAATTTAGCTAACCAAGAAGCATCACCTTAATGCTTGGATTCTTTTCTTGAGACCTCCAGATGCAACCTGCAATGTTTCAAGATTGCGCAATTTCTTCTTTCGGATACGACCACCCAAGATGGTGTCCTTCATTTGACAACTTTGTACCTTTCCTTTTAGTTCTTGTACCTCTGTTTTGTGTTGCAAAATGGTAACCTGATCTGTAGAATGTAAATGTGAAAGACGAACAATCTCACATTGTTGAGCTTGGAGAATGCCCTTATAAGTTTCAGATTCCCTTGTAAGAGATTTACAATAACCCAGAAGGCCCTTTTCTCCATCACCAGCAAAGGTCAATAAGCTTGTAGGATTGACAAACGGTGGAGACGCATTAATCATTGGATTCTTAGGATAGAGAGAGCCTCTCGTCTAGATATCTATGTGTTTAGCTCCATGAGCTCTGAGCGTGTCTATGGATGTGGGAGGTATATGTGTGTTTGCTTTACTACGCTTAATCAATCGTTGGTACTCATTGTCCAAATCAAGGTGAAGGTGATATTTGGCTCGTTTCTGCATAACATTTGTGCCATTTGAGGAGTGTGCCATTAGCCAAATGTGCAGGTTTAATGGAAAGTGAATAGGCGAAGGGCGCAGCCGCCTTCGTCCCTCCATGTTAGCCTCATTCCCTCCATGTTGACGAGGTTCATTCAATGCAACTGAAAAGAAGATTATCCCTCAATCATTACGAATGAATGTTCAGAAGAGTAAAGAATCTACTTAAAGTACACTTTTTGAACTTTTACCATGAAAGACCCACCTCTATTATTCGCCATATTTTCTAGAGAGAGAGTGCAAAAAATACATTTTCTTAGAAGGCCCTCCAAATGACCTCTGAAATTTCCTAATGAATGTGATAAAGCCATCCCTCCAGGCAGACAGCTCAATGTTGAGGGAAAGGCATTGGGGAATATTGCCACTAGTGCAAGTCATGTTTGATGAGCCTTTATCTTCAGTCACACTCCTCGTCCAGCTCTGTTGATAACCTATTTGAAAATTTGATTAGGCAAGCATTTCGAAACGATATGTAGATAAACAGAAACACCTCTCATGATCGATTCAACGCAGAATCAGTGTCCGCAAGAGTACGCTTAATGTGACATAGCTCTAAGGAGATGCAACAACATTGCAGCGGAAGTCAAGTAGTAAATCATGCAGGTGCAATTAGGAAGCGAGAGCTAATTAGCCATCCGATATTGGGAAGAAGCAGGAGGCATGAGAAGCAGCTTCTACTACTATGATATGATTCCTGCAGCCACCAATATCTCAATTGACTACAAGTAGTAGTACATCACCAACGTGAAACATTATTCTAAGAGCATAATAATTCATTGCTTATTAGATATGATGCTAATCATTGCATTGCAAAATTGTAAAAAAATCTCTTCTAAAAGATCTTCTCAAAATCAATCCACCACAGAGCGTATGATAAGGCTTATGATAGAATTGAATGTGAGTTCATACTTCAAAGTCTCTATGATATGGGTTTGGACACATTCTTTTTCACATTCTTTTTGGAATGCATTAGCTAGAATTTCAATTAATGGTACTCTTACACATGTTATTCCATTGCATAAATCCATAAGACAAGGGTGCCCACTTTCTCCTTTCCTCTATGCTATCTCATCTGATGCCTTGGAGTGGCTTGTTAAAAGATGTTATGCAGTAGGGAAAACTCACTGCCATAGATGTACCTGGATCTATGAAGCAAATGTGCCTCCAAAAGTTTGTTGATCATACCAATGCAATTGTGAGGAATGATGTACATGCAATGGAGAATTTTAGGGCTTGTCTCATTGTCTTGCAAGTGCATGGATTATTAACCATGCTAAAAGTCTGGTTTGATGGAACTTTCTAAAATATCTTCTTACAAGCAATCGGCCACATAGCGTATGATAAGGCCTATGATAGAATTGAATGGGAGTTCGTACTTCAAACTCAATATGATATGGGCTTGGACAGATTCTTTTTCACATTCGTTTTGGGAATGCATCAGCTAGAATTTCAGTTAACGGTGCTCATGCAGATGTTATTCCCATTGCATAAATCCATAAGACAAGGGTGCCCACTTTCTCCTATTCTCTATGCTATCAAAAATGTTATGCATTAGGGCAAACTCACTGCCATATAGAGGTACCATCTTATGAAGCAAATGTGCCTCCAAAATTTTGTTGATCATACCAATGCAACTGTGAGGAATGATGTACATGCAGTGGAGTTTTTAGGGATTGCCTCACTATCTTGCAAGTGGCTCGATTATTAACCATGCTAAAAGTCTGGTTTGATGGGGCCTTTTGCTTTGTCTAAGCCAGTTTTCACCAGAAGACTTTAAACTGTTGCGTTGGGGAAAAAAACATGCCCATGCCGCTGGTTAATTGGTGTTTTAGGTCGAGAAATTATTTGATAGTTTATAATTTAGCTTCTTTTTTATGTGCCATATCCGTCCGGCAGGCTAGTCATCAACATTGATGGAGGCATGCTGTAAATATCCACTTTCTACCAAGACAATTTGAATGATTGGAAGATCCAGACCAATTAAAACTGTTAGTGGAGGTCTAAATACTAATATAGTTAATACGATTTTTGGTTATGCCTTGAAAAGTAATGGTGTTCCAAGGGATCTCCTATCCTCTTGATTAAAGAGAGAGAGAGAGAGAGAGAGAGAGAGAGAGAGAGAGAGAGAGAGAGAGAGAGAGAGAGAGAGAGAGAGAGAGAGAGAGAAAGAGAGGATCTTGTGAGGATGTGTTCACCAAAACCTTTTGTAGGAAAAAATGGAAGAACATTGAATATCTTAATAATTTTTTTTGGATTTTTATCGAGTTTTACTCTAAAATCCTTCAGATTCAACTAGTTTTCTTCAATGCCACCCTCAAAACTAGCCTAGAATTTTCAATTTTAGCCCTTAAAAATACACTTAAGGCCTGATTTTTAATGAAGTTTTTGCCAA
>NW_028221436.1:3888257-3915457 GCF_014529385.1 Adiantum capillus-veneris
ATCTTTACAATGCATGTGAGCATTATTGGTCTTAAGACAATCCATTCGTAGGATTCCATCATAGACTCCTATGGGTAAGACTCAGAGTGAGCAGAAATATGTGACCATCCAAAACAAAATTCAAGTTATCTCTTCCACTGAAGTAGAAGATTTAACCTTCCTACTTGTAGCTAACTCCACTATAAGGTCTGAATCAGGGTGTTTAGGTAGAATGAGGTTTCTAATGCATCTACAAGAGATAAAAGAATGTGTACTCCCAAAATAAATCAATAAGATAAAATGGTTACCTTGATACTTTGATGGGGTTTGAATTATTGAAAATTGTTCATTCACTCCCCAATGCTCAATTGCACCAGGAACATATGCATTTTCTTAATTAAAGCTGAACGATTTTGATACCCGGTGGTAAGCTTTAACATATTGATGCACCACAAATGAAATGGGAATGCATATCCATGGATTTTTATTTATAGGGTTCCTACATCTTTGGGATATGACTCTATTTTTGTGGTGGTTGATATGCTTACAAAAATGGCTCATTTGTTTCCAGTCAGACAATTTTTACGGCTAAGGATATAGCTTAAATATTCATGAAAGATGTCTTCATGTATCATGGTTTACTTCATTGTATAATTTTTTATCGTGATACAAAGTTCACCTCAAATTTTTGGAAAGCTCTATTCTCAAATACAAAAACCTAGTTGGCTTTAGTACTGCTTATCACCCTCAAGCTGATGGGAAAATAGAAAGAACCAATCAAATCATTAAAGACATGCTAAGAGCTTATTGTATGCATGAGCAAGGTAAATGGATCAAATATTTGTATTTCATAGAATTTGGATCTAACTCCTTATTCCAACGTTCAATTTGGATGTCTCCTTTTCAAGGATTGTATGCATGAGCAGGGTAAATGGATTAAATATTTGTATTTGGTTGAATTTGCGTATAACTCTTCATTCCAACGCTCAATTGGGTGTCTCCATTAAAATGGACAGACTCTCTACTACAGGTTCAAGCATCCAAAGAAATGTTGGATGAAATGCAACTACAAACGGACCTCATACGACAAGATATTGAGACTACTGAAGATAGACAAAAAAGTTACGCTGACCCTAATCAATCTACTCGACTCTTTGAAGAAGGAGATATGGTACTTTTAAGAGTGAAACCAAACATAGCTCTTTATCAATGGGTAAATATAAAATGCTCACTGCCAGATATTGTGGATCTTTTTTAATCACAGAGAGGATCAATGATCAAGCCTAGATACTCATGTTACCACCACATATAAAGGTACATGATGTTTTTCACGTCAGCTTGCTCAAGAGATATGTACCTCATCCAAATCACATTCTAGATGATTCTCTATTATCTACCACTTCCGATGGAACTTTTGAAGTATATCTTGAAGCAATTCTTTTGAGTAGAAGTAAGCCTCTTTGTAATTGAACCATTATTGAACACCTTGTCAAATGGTCAACATATCCTGAATAAGATGCTACTTGGGAACCTGATGATGTAATGACACTAAATTACCCTGACTTCATGTTGAGGTAAGGACACCTCAAATTTTTCAAGTGTGGCATGATGTAAGATCCCCAAATTTTGGGTCCCTTTTAAAAATAGAAAAAAAAAGATTCTAATGCATGTTTCGTAAAATTTTGGTTTAGGATGCTTGCTTTTTATAGGGTTATAAAGTGAAAAATAAGATAGTTTCCATGTTTCAATAGGACAGACGGATGTTTGGTTCAGTTTGGAAACATCCGGCTTTTTTAAGCTTTTTTATGTTTTTTATGTCTTTTCGTGCTTTTTTGCGAAAAGCAAGGCCCGGATACTATCTAATTAGTCAAGTTGATTGTAAAAATTGAAGGGAAATTGGGGGAAGTTGACCACCAAAAAGCCAAGCCTTTGTTTTAGAAAATCACATAAAAGCTTGCAGCTATGCCTAACAGGAAGGGGATGCTAGTAGTACTTCTTTGGGAATCACTCTGGCTTGGCTTAGTACCTATAAATTGGTAGGGACTGCTTACTTTAGTACCACCAGTTGCGTCTACTACTACAAGGCAATACATATCAATTATAAGGATGGTACAAGCTCTTCATCACCATCTCCATATGATCTTCTCTCTCTCTCGTGGGAAAAAAGAAGAAAATATCTCTTTATTCTTGCTTACTATCTCCTCTCTTTTTCAATGTTTACGCGCTCTTCAACAACTTTCGTAGTGAAAACCTCTACATAGCTCTCATCATCGCTTCTGTTGCGGCAAAGCAAGATGCCTTTTGACATTTCTAATCAGTTCGTAAATCACGGTGGAAGCTTAACCACCATAGCCAGAGTTTCCATTTGGTGTGCCTTAATAGTATTTTTTGACACGAATAAAGTGTGCTTGCTTGCTAAACATGGTGACTATTGTCCATATTCCAA
This sequence comes from Adiantum capillus-veneris, assembly GCF_014529385.1. Classification (NCBI taxonomy): domain Eukaryota; kingdom Viridiplantae; phylum Streptophyta; class Polypodiopsida; order Polypodiales; family Pteridaceae; genus Adiantum; species Adiantum capillus-veneris. The sequence continues at coordinate 3,890,683 of NW_028221436.1, forward strand.
TGGATAGACTTGGGCAATCCAAGGTGAAATCCATGGATATAGGTCCCATGGTGAATTTGGGATAGGCAATTATTGGAGTAATCCATTTTTTTCCCTCTATTATACATGGCCTTGTGGCATACTATGCATTTTGAAACATAATCTTGTATTTTCCACTTTCATGTAGGCCAATAGAAGTATGTTTCTACTCCTTAGAGAGTAGGTTGAATGCCTTTATTCCCCACATACGGAGGAGCATCGGATTCATACATAACTTTCACACAAAGTGAATGGGTAACACATAGCCTATTGCCATGGAGTAGATAACCATCGTGCAAGGTGAATGGGTTCCTCTTTCTTCCCCAAAGCAATGGCTAACATTACGTATCTAAAGTCAGGGTCAGTAGCATACTCATCTATCATAGAGGATAGATCATTGTGAGTAGCTATAGACACCACATTAACTTTTGGTTGTCATGAAAGTGCATCCGCACTTGATTGTGCTTACTAGCAATGTGATCAATATGGAAATTATTGCGAAAGAAAATTTTCCCACCTTATTTGTTTTCATAAAGCTCGGTTTGCATCATGAAATACTTGAGACTTTGGTGGTCGGTTCGTAGAATAAATGGGGTCCCCAATAAATAGTGCTTCCATGTGTCTAGGACATGTACAACAACTAGAAGCTAGCTTTTCTCATAAATTCCCAAGACTCGTTCATCGGTATTGATCCTTCGACTCTCATATGCTATGGCATGCCCTTCTGGAAGTAAAACTGCTCCAAGGCAATCACCACAAGCATCACATTGGACCTCAAATGGATTTGAGAGATCCGGAAGCATGAGGACTGGTTGGGAGGTAATATTTTCTTTGAGCTTATCAAAGCATTTTTCTCCTTAGTAGTCCATACATACCTAACATTCTTCTTAGTTAAGTCATGTAGTGGTCTTGCTATTTGAGAGAATTTTTCTATGAAGCATCTATAGTATGCGCACATACCAATAAAGCTTCTAAGCTCATGTAGATTCCTTGGATTAGGCCATGCTTTTATTACCTCTAACTTTGATAGATCCATACGGATATCATCATGAGAGATAATATGACCTAAGTATTGAATATCTTGGAGGAAAAATTCACTTTTCTTTTGGTTGAGAAAAAGCTTGTTCTCCCTCAATGCTTGAAAAATAACTTGGAGATGTTGCTTGTATTCATCCAAAGACTTGGAGTAGATAAAGATATCATCAAAGAACACTCTAGTGAATTTGCGGTAAGGTCTAAAGACTTTCTCCATTAGACTATTGAATGTAGCTAGCACATTAGTCAAGCCAAAAGGAATGACTAGATATTCATAAAGACCAAACATTGTGCAAAACGCCGTCTTTAGGATATCTTCATCCACTATCCTTATTTGATGATAGCCACTTTTAAGGTCAATCCTACTGAAGTAGGTAGAGCCTTGTAACTTATCAAGCAGATCTTCTACCTGAGGTATAGGAGATCTGTTTTTGATAGTGATATGTTTTAGTGCTCGACAGTCCACACACATACGGTATGCACCATCTTTCTTTGGCACTAAAAGGATTGGAGAACAAAAGGGAGAGGAACTAGGCCTCACCATCCCTTTGTCTACCAATTCATGTACTTGCCTCATGATCTCCTCTTGTTGAGCTTGTGAGACTCGATAAGGAGGCTTGTTAGGTGGTGAGCTTCCTAGAAGGAGCTCAATGCGATGGTCATCATCCCTCATTTTGGAGGTAAGTCCATAGGAATATCATCAATGAGCACAACTTGGAATCCTTTTAGAAAATTATACAAGTCTAACTCTTCTTGATTCCTACCATTTACATTTGATAAAACCTTAGGATCTTTTAGAGACTCTCTGACAAAAGTCATGTACGCAAAATTGAGCTCTTCATTAATTTATCAAGAGCAGGAGGATTTACAAGTGGAATAGTGCGACCATGCTCACTAGCATCTATATACATGTTCTTTCCTTGTAGGTGAAGTAGATTCTCCTTTTAGGGAGCTTCATATTTGTAGACATGCAATCAAACCATGGCGCCCCTAGGATAGCATCCTCATGTTGGAGAGGAGAGATGAAAAAGTCTTCTTTGTCGACATATCTTTGGACATGAAGCCTCAACTTCCCAATCAAGTGAGTAATGGAGACTTGATGTTCCTTAAAAGTTATGTCAATTGTTACCATATATCCCATCTTGAAAGCTTGAATGCCCAATTTGGTGGTCAACTCCGTTGATATGAAGTTGTGAGTAGAGCCAGGTCAAATGAGATGAAGGCATCATGCTCTCTTAACTTTTACCCAAGCATAGGAAAGTGATGATCCTCTACAATGAACATCCTCTTTTGGAGCTTCGATGGTGGAAGCCCTAGGAGTCTCACTGCAAGCATTCTTTTTGCGGCAAGATCCATAGCCATGTCCTTGCTCCCCAAACTTGAAACACTTATGGTCCTTGCAAAAAGCTTCAAACTCTTTAGGAGAGAATTTGTTTTCTCCTTTGTAAAATCCCTTCTCCTTGGACCGCTTGTTGTTGTTGTTGTTGGTGGAAGTGCCTTAGGAAGAATTTTGAGCATTGGTTTTCCCCTTTGCATCATTTTTTTCTTTGTTTTTCATGGGCTTGACATTCCGTCTAGCCTTGATGTAAATTGATGCGTGAAGCAAGCACGGTGTAATGGATTATTTTAGTGATAGAACCAGTCAATTGAGAGTTGATGTATTCGGCTCAGCAGGTAATCCCACAAAGAATTGTTGCTTTTGCTCGACAAAGTCTGTCTTTTGAAGGAATGTAGCCTTGAGATGTAAATCCCAGAACTTGTCTACATACTTGTGGATAGACTCATGAGAGAGAAGCTTCAAGCTCCGCCATTTAGTGAGCACTTTGTCCTTTGCATTTCTTACAAGGAATTAATTCATGATGAAAACTTGTAGAGTTTTCCATGTCTTTGGAGCTTCGCCATTGCCACAAAGGCTAGCCCACCATTGACAAGATGATTTTTGGAAGTGCATAGCTACATGGCATAGCTTGGAGGACTCTATGAAGCCCTCGTCTCCACAGGCCACATCAAATTGCTAGATAAAGGCCAACACTTTGTCGGTATCACCAAAGGTGCCATCATAGGTGAGAAAAGAGATACTCTTTTCTCCCTCCTTGAACTTCTTTAGCATGTAGGGTATGATGTGTAGGGTATGATGTGTGTGATGTCCTCCCCTCCCGTATTCTCTAGGAGAATAGCCATAACTTTTGTCGGAAGAGGAAGAAGGTGAAGAAGAGGGAGGAGGAAGAAGGTGAAGAAGAAAGAGAAGAGGGTGACCTCTTTCTTGCCATTTTCTTCCTTTGTTTTGTCTCTTCCCTTTTGGAGTGACCTGGAGAAGGACTGTGTGTTGATCTTTTCCTCTTGGGAGGAGTGGGAGATCATCTAGAGCACCATCTTTGTTGTGGAGCCACATCTTCAAAAGAACTTAATGTTTCGTTGCTTTCTTGCTCTTTGGAATCCTCCTCTCGTATGAAAGAGAGTATTATTTTGGGGGTCTCTTCAAGAGGCCTCTTAAGCTCTCTCTCCTCTTGAAGAAGAAGGGAAATTTCATGAGCACGAGGTTGTTGAGTAACTTTGGCTTGCAAAGCCGGGTTGCACATAGCTTGCTGCAACCTAGTTACTAGATAATTCACAAACATGGGGGCATCATTCATTAGCACTTTCATGTGCAAAATCAAAGCTTTCAATGTTCATTATACTCTCTTGGTTATTGTCAGCCATGCCAACAAAATTTGTGTAGGTACTTAGTGTATGCTTTGGCAATTCAAAACCTTAGTTGCCACTCCTCTTAGCCTTTGAAAATTGGCTATTAAGTATCTACACCCATGGCTCAAAGTGGTAAATTATAGAGAGTAATGGATTAGGTCTAACATAGCAGATTTGTCGAGGGCTAGCTCCTTTTGGACTTCTTATGGCTCAATAATGGTAAAGTCATATGCAAGTCTAAAAAGACTCCATTATTAAGTCTCAGGCTCGAGGTGTACACCACATACCACATAATGGGCTCAACATAACACATAATAGATCCCAGTTCCACTTACCCTAATATAATTTAATTAATAAAATAAACCATTTACAGGCTACTTAAGGACATCTCTTCTTAAGCAAGAAAAGAGAAACCAAATTCTCTCCTACTAATGTAATGGAATTGGCCTATTAACTTAAGATTGGCGAAAATTACAAAGAGAAATTTTGAGAAATTGGTTTGTGAGCATAGCGGTGTGAATATAATTGATGGTATCAACATAAACATAGCATTTAGTTAACTTGGCATGAACAATACTTTTGCAAGAGAGAGAATTTAGAGAACATGACAATAGTTGAGGACCGGATTTATGTGGAGTTGGTCCCCCTCCAATAGGCATTTGTATTATGATTTATCCCATCAAGAGAGACTTGTTACAATACAGTTTTTGTGTTCCTTGTGACCTAGGTGATGCAATGAAGGTGAAAAGCTTCATGCATCACAAGCATAACAAAAACTTTAAAGAAAGCATTAACTATCCCAAGCCTCAGTCGGAAGACCTCAAACATCTTTGAAGGTGGAGAGAGATAGAAGGGAATGCGGGTAGGGAAGAGGAAGAATAAACATTTCATAGGAGAAAGAATTAGTTCCTTACTTAGCATCGCTCTTCTTGCTAGTATACATAATATCATAGTAATGAAGATGGAGAAGATGGAAAGCTTAAGCATTGAATCATGGCTATTGGTTGGATTTGCACTCCATATCCAAGAGTATTGGTGTAGGCTCTCAACCTCTCTACTTTCTTGGAGAAGGAGAGGGGGCCCTTGCACTTTGCACTTTACACAATGAGAGTGTGTGTGAGTGTGTGTGGGACAGTATACCCCCTAAGAAAGCCCCTAGCTTCGTTGGTCAAAACCCCCTCGTAGCTGATGCTTGAATCTCATTGGACCCCTCTAGGCCTAGCCAATCACAAGCATGAGGTAAATAAAGTAACAAGGGTAGACTTGGGACAAGTGTCCCCCTTCCCCTTTGAGAGAGAGGACTTGATAAATGCAAAGACAATAAATTAAATCTCCTAAATTATCATTGGAACCCTTGGGTGACCAACCAATAGGCTTCAGGGACACCATGAGGAGAAAATGACGAGGAACTTGACAAGTGTCCCTTTTGCTGCCAACCTCTCTCTCTCTTCTTGGTCGACCCCTCTTCCCAAAATCTCTGGTTGAAATTCCCATTGGTTCCTACAAAGCTTAGCAAATGGCAATTAAGAAGCAAAGTTTATAGCCTTGTGACAAGTGTCCCCCTTTCCCCTTTTGTGAGAGATTTAGGTAATTAAAATAATTTATTTACAACTCTCATTGGACCTTTTAGTCTTCTGGCCAATAGGAATCAAGCAAGCCATTTGGCTACTGGATGCTCATTGGACCCCTTGGTGGACTGTCCAATAGTCTTCTAGGGAGCTTAATTTATATTGGTTCTTTTATCAAGCATTTTTAAATTGATTAGAGTAATTCTACTCTAGCCTAATTCTCATCGGTCCACCTCTATGGCCATACAATAGGATTTGAGGGGAGACTGGAGGCAACTGTGGGCTAGGAGCCTGCCATGTGTTTATTCTTCCCTTTGGATAGAGCTTTGGAGTGTGTGTGTGTGTGTGTGTGTGTGTGTGTGTGTGTGTGTGTGTGTGTGTGTGTTTCTCTCTCTTCCCCTACCATTACGGCTCACCCCCTCCTTCCTAGGGATGTGGGAAGACTTTTAGTCTTCCATAACCATCCAACTTTCCTCACTTTTGGCCATTGGACAATTTAATGAAATTTAGGAGCTTTAGCCTATGGAAGTCCTAATGGAGTTAAACTTCGGTCTTTTAAGCTCCATTGGTGCACATTGCACTTTTGCGGATTGTCCCCTTTAGATCCTATTTTCTCTCCTTTGGATCCCTACAGACACCAATCTGGCAGCCTTACCAATATTCTAGCTTTTAATCCCCTAGTACCTCCCCATATTAAATTATCAGTTTAACATAAGAAAATTATTTGGGTGAATTAGATATTAGTTTTTACAACATTGCCTCTCTCTTTAAATCATAGTCATCCTTGACTCTGAGGTAGAGACGATAAAGCCTAGTCATTAGTCCGTTTGCTAGCAGGTAGATGATCCCTATTTTACCCTACAACACCGTTCTAGAATGGATGACTAGTCCATTTGGTGCTTGAGAGCCTTAGCTGCCGCAAGCATATCTTCACATTAGTCCGTATCAATCTTCAATGTAACATTTAATGGCCTAGTAATTGGTGTGTAGCGGAAATTAGCATGAACATAGTAAGCATTTCATTAGAATAGCATGAACAATAGTTCAAAAGAGAGAGAAATTAAGCTATTGACAACAGTTGAGGACCGGATTTACATGGAGCCGGTCCTCCCTCCAAAAGGCTTTGTATTATGGTTTCTCCATCAAGAGAGACATTGTACAATACAATTGTTTGTGTTCCTTAGAGAATAGATAGTGCAATGAAGATGGAAACTTCATGCACTAAGAAAAAAACTTATTAAACACAACATCAATTCCCTCACGGTCTCAGAACCAAGACCTCACACACCTTCGAAGATGGTGAGAGCTAGTGGGTTATGAGAGTAGATTGAGAGGAAGAAGGAGTATTCTTACGTGAAAGATGTACATCTCCTCACATAATCACTCCTATTAGCATATCTTAGCTTAGTAATTAACATGGTAGAGGAGATGAGCATGCATTGAAGCTTGGCTCTTGTTTGGATTTGCATCACAAATCTTGGATTAGGAGATACGCTTTCCATTAAAGAAGGAGAGAGGGAGTCTTCTTTCTCCACACTTGATTGTGTGAGTGCGTGTGATGATTCCTTGAAAAAATCAGTCCCCCTCTCTCTCTTGGTTGACCCCTCTTGCTATTTGCTCATGCTGCAGTCCTATTAGACCTCCCCTGTCTTAGCCAATGGAATTTCAATAGCATAAGTGATAGTCTTCTGACATGTATCCCCCTTTTCCCTTTTGTGAGAGCTTTAGGTAATTTAATAATTCAACTAAACTCTCATTGGACCCCTTTGCCTCCTGGCCACTAGGAATCAAGCAAGCCACTGGGCTGTTGAATGCTCATTGGACCCCTTGGGAGACTGTCCAATAGTCTTCTAGAGATCTTAATTCACATTGGTTCTTTTATTAAGTGTTTTTAAATTAATTAAAGTAAACTTACTATAGCCTTATTCTCATTGGTCCACCTCCAAGGCCATCCAATAGGATTTGAATACTCCTTATGGGCATGTCGGCTAGGGAGCTGGCATGTGTCCCTCATTCCCTTTGTGTAAAGGGAGCTTGTGTGTGTGTGTGTGTGTGTGACTTTCTCTCTCATCCCCTACTTGCAAGGCTCACCCCTCCTATGTAGGGATGGATGAAGACTTTTGGGACACACACAAAGCATCCAATTTTCCCTAATGTTGACCTTTGGACACAACCTTTGAATTTTGGAAGTCTTAATGGGCTGAACCTTAGGTTCTTTTAAGACCATTGTTGTACATTTCTCTTTTGCAAATGGACCCCCCTTTGGATCCCTATTGTGGCCGGTTTGCTAGCTTAACCAATATTCTAGGTTTTTCTCCCCTGGCACTTCCCCATATTAAATGATAAGTTTAACATGAGAAAATCATTTAGGAGAATTAGATATGGATTATTATGACATTACCTCTCTCTTCAAATCATAGTCATACTTGACTATGGGGTAGAGAAGATAAAGCATATTCATTACTTCTTTTCTTAATGGGTAGAGGATCCCTATGTTACCCTACGACATCGTTCCACAGTGGATGACTTGTCCATTTGGCGCTTGAGAGCCTGGGGCTGCCACAAGCATGTCTACACATTAGTCCTATCAATCTTCCATAGTAGAGTGACAAACTCTACTTGGTGTTCGGGAGACGTCGTCTCCGCAAACTTGATCTAAGCATAAATATTACTTCATTTTTGTGCACAATAAAGAAAAAGAGAGTCTTATAAGACAAAAACTTTGTTCATTTTTAACATTTGTACATTTGCTTACTCTTGGGAAGCATTGTAAGCATTGACAAGGTTTAGGTTATCCTTTAATTGTATGCCTTGCATCCATCTAGCATCTTCAAAAGCATAATTCTTAAACTTAACAAGATATCGCCAAATAGTCTTACCACCTATTAATACCTTGTCTTCATGTTGAAGAATGGACTCGGGCTGCAACACCTCTTCTTGGTCCTCGATCTCGGTGGGTCTTCAGTAGTTGGTTCTTGAGGTGGATCTCCTTTGTAAGGCTTTAATAGGCTCACATGGAAAGCATTGTGTATGAGCCAATGATTTGCCAACTTGAGTTGATAGGCCATCTCATTGATTGGCCTAAGAATCTGGAAGGGACCATAGTACCTTTTTGCTAGTTTAGCATAGTATTTCTGGTGTCCCGTAGGATTCTTTCCATTGTGTGCCTTAGTCGAGCATTGGGAAATTTTAATAAGAACCAATCATTTTCGTTAAAGGGTTGGGCTCTTCTGTTTTTGTTAGCAGCAGCCTTTTGACTTTGCTGTGAGATAGAGATAGCATCCTTAATCTTTTGAAAAGATTCTTGTAGGTCTCGGCTATTCTCATCTGCAGTGAAGACCTTCCCATGTACCTTAAGTAGCAAGGAACTTTTTGATATTCCCTCAATTACCTCGAAAGGTGCTTTTCCTGTGGAAGTATGTACAATGTAATTGTATGCATTCTTCAGTAAAGGTAAGTACCTCTCCCATTGCGATCTTTGATTTACTTCTATTACATATGCTTTTAGTAGATTGAGAATTTTTAGGTTAGCTATTTCACTTTGGGCATCCGTTTGTGGATGATAGGCCGAAGAGAAGTTTAGCCTTGTCCCTAAATTCTCAAACAAACCCTTCCATAAATTACTCATTCTAGGATCTCTATCCGACACTATACATTGGCAAGCCATGGTACTTGAAAATTTGTGAATTGAAGAGGGTTGCCATTTGATGGGCTTTGATAGTCTTTTTGACAGGTATAAAATGAGCTTGTTTACTAAACCTGTCTACTATCCTCCATATTCCCATGGATAGACTTAGGCAATCCAAAGATAAAATCCATGGATATGATCTCCCATGGTGAATTAGGAATTGGCAAGGGTTGAACAAATCCAGGTTGCTTCCCTCTATCAAATTTTGTCTTTTGGCATACCACACATTTAGAATATACTCTTGTATGTTCGGTTTCATGGTAGCCCAATAGAAATATGTTTCAATTCCTTTTAGGGTAGACAGAATCCCTATGCCCTGCATAAGGAGGAGCATGAGATTCATACATTACTTTCTCACACAGTGAGTTAGTAATGCATAGTCTATTTCCATAGAGAAAATAACCATCTTGTAAAGTAAATGGTTCCTCTTTCTTCCGTAATGCAAGGGCTAAAATCACATCTCAAAAATCGGGATCAATAGCATACTCATCTATCATTGAAGATAGATCATTGTGAGTTGCTATGGAAACCAATTCACTCTCGGCCATCTTGAGAGTGCATCAGCTACTTGATTATGCTTGCCAGCAATGTGAGCAATATGAAAATGAAATTGCAAAAGGAAATTTTCCCACCTCAGTTGTTTGTCAGAGAGCTTGGTCTGCGTCATGAAGTACTTAAGACTTTGGTGATCCATTCGCAGAATGAACGGAGTCCCAATAAATAGTGCTTCCCTGAGTCTAAGGCATGTAGAACTGCAAGGAGTTACTTTTCATATATTCTTAGATATTGCTCAACAAGATCAAGCCTTTGACTTTCATAGCCTATGGCGTGCCCTTCTTGAAGCAAAACAATCCAAGGCAATTGCCACAAGCATCACATTGAACCTCAAATGGATTTGACAGATCCGATAATGTAAGCACAGGTTGAGAGATAAGCTTTTATTTAAGCTTTTTGAAAGCATTGTTCTTCTTAGTAGACCATGTATACCTAATGATTTTCTTTGTTAGGTCATGTAATGGTCCTGCAATTTGTGAGAACTTTTCTATGAAGCATCTATAGTATGCACACATACCTATAAAGCTTCTTAGTTCATGAAGATTCCTTGGTTTAGGCCATCCTTTTATTGCCTCTAACTTTGATGGATCCATTTGAATGCCATCTTGAGAGATAATGTGACCTAAATACTGAATCTCTTGCAAGAAAAATTCACTTTTCTTTCGATTAACATAAATTTTATTCTCTCTTAAAACTTGAAATATTACCTGGAGGTGTTGCTTGTGTTCGTTTAATGAATTAGAGTAGATGATAATATCATCAACTAACACAGTCTCCAGTGAAGGTTCGGTGAGGCATGAACAACTTCTCCATCAAGCGGTTGAATGTGGTTGGTGCATTGCTCAAGACAAAAGGCATGACAATATATTGTAAAGACCAAACGTAGTGCAAAATGCGGTCTTCACAATGTCTTGATCAACTATCCTTATTTGATGGTGTGCTCTTGTGACGCTGTTAACGACGGAAATACATTGGGTTTTTATAACCCCGGTGTCGCTAAAACCGTCGCTAATAGCGTCGCTATAGGCGTCGCTATATAGAGACGCTCATAGCGGCGGTCATAGCGACGGTGATAGCGAAGTTTACACAGAAGTCTATAGCGACGCTCATAGCGACGCTACAGAGCCATAAATAGCGACGCCGAGAGAAATTTTTTTTGGTGACAGGGCATTGAATGCCCTGCCACCCATCAACCATATTGTACTTGATTCACTTTTTTAAAAAAGTGCAAGGGTAGATAATAGACCCAAAATAGTCACCCACAAGACGCATTGTTTGCAAAATTGACAAGTGTAAAATTGACAATTGTACACATCATAGGCAAAATGAGTTGACTGGCAAATGTAATAATGACAATTGTACAACATCATAGGCATAAACAATTGATTGGAAAAATGAACTGCGGTGACAAATGTAATAATATACATGGTTCAAAAAGACGTATAAAATTCGTCTCATGATACATAAGCTATGAGAAACCCTAAACTAATGCTATCTAGCTACGACTAAACTGACGTCGTCTAGTCAGACATCTCATCGCGTCCAAGCGGCGTATCTGTCGGATTCTGCAAAAGAAGACAATAAGATAGCTTTCAGTAAGTATAAACATATAACGACATTTATAAAACAATACAAAAAATAGAAAAGAGTAAACCCTAATACTAACCATGCCGCCGCGAGAACTGAGAATGTCTATCAGGGCGTGTAAGCCCTTCCTGCCTGCGTACTCGCGCTCGTACGGTGTGGGATCACGTCCTGTCATCGACCACTGTCAAAACATACAAAGAATTCATTATGTTAGAATTAAAAAACTCATAAACCCTAAACTATCGAACATAAAGAGCAATGCGAAAACACTTACAAAATCGGCCTCAAATGATGCCCATCCACCGCTCCCCAAGTGGTGCGAGCTCCCTGCCTCTACTCGCGCTCTGGCTGCATCCTTTTGTTACTTCCAATTGTCAGGATTCTCGCGCGCTGCTTTCTTCGCATTCTTCCAATCTTCTTTGGCCAGCCAATCTGGCCTGTTCCACCCATGCTTGATTGCTTTTTGCACTTCGGAACGCTTGTGTTTGCAATATTCGCGCATTCAAATCTTCATCAGGTCTTCATTGAAGCGCTGATCCCGTGTTGGAACGGGAAACTCATCATGAAGTATGCTGATGACTCTGTTTTTTAAATCACTTGGTACTTCACTCCATTTGTTTAGTATGTAGTGTCTAAACAGCTGAGAGCAAAGATCACGCATGCGCGAGATCACCTTCTTGCCGTCATCATCCATGATGATGCCGCCGCTGAAGTCGACGGAGTAAGGCAAGCCCTCTGGCGGTGACGCGTGAACCTGGGGGTCTCGGTAGGGGTCTCTAGTGGCGTGTCGATGGGGGTACGGACGTCAGGTGTCTCCACCGGCGTCTGGGCCCCGAAGCGAGGAGTGTCGAGTGGGGTGGCTCCTGGCGGAGTAGGTAGAGGTGTGTAGCTGCTAGGAACAGTCAGCCGTGCAAAACCTGGCGTAGATGGCGATGTTGTGGCTGGTGTGGGGGCGGGAAAGAAGGGAAGGGTAAAGAGCCTCGTCGAACACGAGGCGGTGTGGAGGCATCGGTGGCGAAATCCCCACAACAACCGCCACCGCCACCACTAGAGCGCCCGTGTCTAGACGAGTGTGAAGATTGTCTCGTCAACGCCGAAGCTTCGGAGCGCGCCGAATGCTCCGAAAGAGAGGGAGATGCGGATGGAGTAGGAACGAGCGATGATGCGCCAGAGCGATGACACTCCACGTACCACTGTCTCTGCTGCGGTGACAAAGAAGAAAGAAACTCCTCATCATCCATACCTGCTTTAAACACACGAATATTTAAACTTAATATTGAATGAATAGAGTAGACAATGACGCAAAGACCATTAAATACAATGACATAATGACGCATATAAATACAATGACGCAATGAATTGAGTGATAGAAGAGGCAAGTCGAAAACTCAGAATTTTCAATCAAAAGATGTGAGCGCGAGTAGAAAAGAGCGTTATACACCATGGAAGGTACTCAGAGAGCCAGAGCTTTTACAACACGGAGCAAAATTGCTCAAATACAATATTTGTGGCTTTAAGAGATCTCTCTCTCATCCTCGCATAACTCAGCATAACTTCCTATATCTATATAGAGCTCTCCGTTTAAACACATATCCTCTGTTTCATTTTGTCGCTCCTCTGCATGCACCCCATATAGAGTAGTAGCATCTTGATGCTCATCTGGCACCACCGTAGCGGCTTCTGATTGAGCATCTTCTCTGATCTCCTCCATTGATGCTGTTGTGATTGGCACATGGTAGCCTTCATACGTCCTTGCACTACGAGGGGCTACCTCTATGACGTACCACCAATTTGATGTAGACTTTGTAGGATGAAATATTACCTGCCAGAGCCACATAACTTACATGAGAGCTTTCAAGCACATAACTTGTAAAAGGGGGATGTTAACTATTTACATACTTACTTGTTCACAATGCTCGGGTAGTACGAAAGTGTCTCTTAGGTCAGTCCATTTCTTAGTAGAATCCACCTCAAGAAAACCAGACTCTCCTCTACGCACAGTAGCGTTGCGACCCTCCATGATTATCTTGAACCATTGCACGTCGAACAAGTCGACAAAAAATCCTCTGTAATCGATCCTCAAAATCTCTTGCAGCGTGCCGAAGTAAGTGAGTTCCGCCACCACAGCATCTACATCAGAGGAACGTCGTCGACTAGACTGTTCAAATTTTGCCATGATTCCACAATATTGAGTAAAACGCTTTTGTGTCGATTCGTTCCACACTAAAATGTCGACCTTTACACCATGCTGCTGTGTATGACTTATACTACAACGAACAAAGATTATGAGTGGCCGTTCAAACGTTTAGAAATAAAGTCACTAGCTAGTCGTACATTGCAAACTTACCTTGGTCGCGCAACCCCGAGAGTACTCCCACTCTTCCTCAGTCACTTTGTCACCGCATTGTTGTGCGCTTTTCAATTGGTTGTGCAACCATCTTAAGCTCATGAAGGTTGGTAGGCTCTCCAGAACCGTCGGATAGTGCATCTGTGGTCGTCTTCCCCGTCTCCACTCGATTCGTGCCCTTTGTCGCTCTTGCTTTGCATCCTCATATTGTGAAATCCACTTTTGCATCACTGGATTGTGAAGCATGCAAAATCGGTTGATTTTAGCCTCTAGATCTTCCGTCCTCTTCTTCTCAACACCGAGATTGCACATGACAATCCCAGATATGCGCTCATCATCTATGGTTTGCCATAGCATGTCCCGGGCTTTATCAAATCCGTCTAGCCACTCTCCAATGTACACTAGGGACTCTGATACCAACCAACCTTCTGCCATGCTACCCTCTGGACGTGCCTTTTGACGCACATATCCCTTAAGCGTTTTCATGAAACGTTCTAAGAAGAACATCCATCTGGAATGAACTGTGCCAGCTATTTCCACCTCATCAACTATGTGAACAAGAAGATGCACCTGAATGGTTAGCATGGTAGTAGGAAAATGTTTCTCAAACATGCACACAAGCTCCGCAGCATTTAGTTTGGCGAATGGTATGGAGTCTACGTTGATCTCTTTTGTGAGATCCATTACACCAGCTTTCCAATAGTGGATGAAGATACACATCCATATTCTCCACTTTATATCGCCCTGGCACAATCAAGCTTAGCCATAGGTGCCCTTCTTCGTAGTCAACCACGGGGGAATGTTGTAGTTGACGATGACAACGGGCCATACACTGTAAGATGTTGATCTTTGACCAAATGGATTTACGCCATCCATAGCCAGGCCTAAGCGCAAATTTCGAGCTTCCCTGGCAAATCCGACCATGTTCCATCTATATGTTTCCAGGCTGCGCAATCTGCAGGAATTCGTAGCACACCATCCGAAGATTTATTCTCCTCATGCCATGATGCTAGGGCGGCCATGGACTTACATTCGAAGAAATGCTTGATGCGAGGAAGCAGAGGAAAATGTCGCAAAACCTTTTGTGGAATTTTTGTCCCGTGGAGATCTACTCGATATCTTTCGAAATCACATTTAGGACACTTCTCCATGTCTATGTATTCCCCTCTGAAAAGAATGCAGTCATTAGGACAAGCGTGGATAGAATTGTAATCCATCCCCAAGTTTCCCAAAATCTTTCTTGCTTCATCTCGGCAATCTGGCATCACATTGTGAGCTGGTAGTATGTGCTCTTTAAGCAATCTACACAACATAAAAATACGATACAGACGTGTAAAAATCTATCAGATCATTATACATTTAGAGTTTTATTAAAGTAAACTAATTGTAATAGATCGCCTGAAAAGCGCTGTGACGCTAGTGTCACTCCATCCAAACTTTGCCTGCATGTTGAGAAGAACCAGGAGTGCTTTCAATCTAGACATACGTGCTCCATTATACAATGGCGTATCGGCTTCACTTTTCATATCATCATAGATAAGCCTTTCTGAATCCATGATCATCTAGATCATTTCATCAATCTCGGGCTCAAACATTGCCTCGTTGGGAATGTGCTCTGCATGATCATCCCCCGAGCTGTCAGAGGCTACATCTTGTGGCCTCACATATGCTGCTTGACCAAAGCGCCTGCAAACACATCTATTGGGTTGCAAGATTGTTGCTTGTTGGCCAGCGTCAGAGTCCGACGAGTTATAATTGGCAAAAACTCGATCTATAATAGATGGATCAAACTCGCCAAATTCACGAACGTGCTGCAAAGAAACACGTCTTGTCCGTCGCACAGCATGCTTGCATTGATTACAAGGACATAAGACCCTCGTTGAGAGATAGGTGTTTCGGTTGGACGGTCCCACATCCTCGTCACTACTCATAATGAGGATAAAAATCTTATAACCTGGACAACAAATTTAATATTCTATTGGCATTCTTCGTCTTATCTCTCTCTCTCTCTCTCTCCTCTCTCTCTCTCTCTCTCTCTCTCTCTCTCTCTCTCTCTCTTTACCTCACATTCTCTAGTCATGTCCAATCCCTGCACACCTCGGTCTAGAGGTGCACGGAGATCAGAACCACCGGGTTATAATCTCGTCTTTATTGGTCAATACCTATATTTGTGGATACAAGAAATCTACAGACCCACGTCTACATGATACTGCATGTAGTGGACAAAACCCCTTTGCCTCTTCTCTAGCTGTAGCACTTCACAGCATCTTAACATCTTTTCACAGTAGATCTTTTCACTGTTCGTCTAACTCTAAACCCTAAACCGTAAGTAATTCTTGCGTGGACTCGATCTAACGTAAATAAGCATAAATCTAAATAAACGTAAATCTAATTTAACGTAAGTCTACATCTAACCTAATCTTTAACGTCTTTTGGGATAGTTTCCTACGACGTTAAAACTCTCTTCTTCTTGTGTGTGTGTGTGTGTGTGTGTGTGTGTGTGTGTGTGTGTATGTGGGTAAACCTAAATAAACCTAAGTCTAATCTAATATAACATAAATCTAAATCTAACGTAAATTATGTTATATTAGAAACAAAGAACTAAACTAACAGGGATTATAAGAACCTTAAAATGATTTAACACATAATTTTTCACATAACTCGGCAAGAGTTGGCATTCTCATCACTAAAGATGTGAGAGTTAACTTCGGCGGTGACGCTGCCTCATCTCCATCCACATCTGACGACAACAATTGGCCCTTTAGACCGTTCTTGCTCTTGTTACTAACTTTGAAGTTGTTGTTGAATGACTAGAGGTTGTCTAGATGGTCATTGTGTCGGGGATGTAGTGACTCTTGCCACCCTGAAGATCCACCTTCTTCCCTATCTTCTGAAGACATTTCACCAGTACTTTTGGATCGACGGAGCCCACCATGAGTGAAGGCAGCAATACCCTATATTCCATTGAGGGCTTTCTTCACCCGCTTCAGCATGCAGCATCGCAGTCTATGGAGACCTAAATCTAATCTAATATAACGTAAATCTAAATCTAGCGTAAATAAACGTAAATCTAATTAAAAATAAACCTAAATCTAATCTAATTTAACTTAAATAAACCTAAATCTAATTTAACGTAAGTCTACATCTAACCTAATCTTTAACGTCTTTTAGGATAGTTTCCTACGACGTTATAACTCTCTTCTTCTTGTGTGTGTGCGCGTGTGTGAATGTGTGTGCCAATAAAAAGAGATAAATGGTATAACCTTTCTATCACCCATGCCAAGTATGATAGATTGGTTATGCCATTTCCCTCTTGAATAATAGGTCTTGAGTTCAACTCCTCGTCGGCTAGATCTTTAGGTCTTTTAATTTTAATTAGTTTCCTACGACGTTAAATTAGTTTCTCTCTCAATGTGTGTGCGTTTTTTTGTTTATGCATGTTTTCTCTCTCTTTTTCCTCTCTCAATGTGTGCGTTTTTTGTTTATGCATGTTCTCTCTCTCTTTTCCTCTCTCAATGTGTGCGTTTTTTGTTTATGCATGCTCTCTCTCTCTTTTCCTCTCTCAATGTGTGTGTGCATTCTTTGTTTATGTATGTGTGTGTGCGTTTTTGTTTATGTTTGTACTCTCTCTCTCTTCTCTCTCTCTCTCTCTCTCTCTCTCTCTCTCTCTCAAAAACTGTAACATTTAATGGCTTAGAATCTTATTTGTAGCGGAAATTAGCATGAACATAGTGGGCATTTCATTAGAATAGATTCCTAATGATAATTACAAGAGTGCTTGGGTGGAGAGAGCAACAAAAAGCATAACACCTAGTTAGATAGCATCGACAATACTTTCAAAAGAGAGAGCAATTAAACTATTGACAACAGTTGAGGACCGGATTTGCATGGAGCCGGTCCCCCCTCCAAAAGGCTTTGTATTATGGTTTCTCCATCAAGAGAGATTGTACAATACAATTCTTTGTGTTCCTTCAAGACTAGCTAGTGCAATGAAGATGGAAGCTTCATACACCAAGCAAAACACTTAATCAAACACAACTTGAATTATCCCCGTTCTCAGACCCAAGACCTCACACACCTTCGAAGATGGTGAGAGCTAGCAGGGTATGAGAGTAGATTGAGAGGAAAAAGAAGTATCTTACGAGAAAGAAGTACATCTCCTCACATAATCACTCATATTAGCATAGCTTAGCTTAGTAATTAGCTTGGTAGAGAAGATGAGCATGCATTGAAGCTTGGCTCTTGGTTGGATTTGCATCCACATGCCAAGAGAGTGTTGATGTAGGCTTCTATCTCACAAGCTTGGAGTAGGTGATGAGCTCTCCATTAAAGCTTGGGAGGAGATAGAGTGTTTTTCCTTCACACATGGTCAAGTGTGAGAGTGTGAGAGTGAATGCCCAGCAAAAATCAGCCCCCCCCTCTCTTGGGCGAGCCCTAGCTGCTAAGTTAGGCTGGCTTTTTCCTCATTGGACCTCCCCAGGTCAAGCCAATAGGAATAAGCAGCATAAGTGATAGCCTTCTGACATGTGTCCCCCTTTCCCCTTTTGTGAGAGCTTTAGATAATTAAATAATTAAACTAAACTCTCATTGGACCCCTTTGCCTCCTGGCCAATAGGAATCAGGCAAGCCATGGGGCTTCTGAATGCTCATTGGACCCCTTGGGAGACTGCCCAATAGTCTTCTAGGACACTTAATTCTTATTGGTTTCTTTTATTAAATGTTTTTAAATTAATTAAACTAGATTTACTCTAGCTTAATTCTCATTGGTCCACTTCAAGGGTCTTCCAATAGGAATTGGGCACACCTTGTGGGCATCTGGCCTAGGGAGCTGACATGTGTCCCTCATTCCCTTTGTGTAAAGGGAGCCTGTGTGTGTGTGTGTGGTTTTCTCTCTCATCCCCTAGCTTTGGGGCTCGCCCCCTCCCATGTAGGGATGCAGAAAGACTTTTTGGGCACACACACTAAGCATCCAATTTTCCCTAAGGTTGACCTTTGGACACAACCTTTGAATTTTGGAACCTTAGCATTTTGGAAGTCTTAATGGGCTGAACCTTAGGGTCTTTTTAGCCCGTTGTTTCACATGGCTCTTTTGCAGATGGCCCCCCCTTTGGATCCCTATTTTCCCTCCTTTGGATCCCTACTGTGGCCGGTCTGCTAACTTAACCAATATTCTAGCTTTTTCTCCCTTGGCACTTCCCCACATTAAATGATCAGTTTAATATGAGAAAATCATTTAGGAGAATTAGATATTGATTATTATGACAAAAACATGTGTGTGTGTGTGTGTGTGTGAGAGAGAGAGAGAGAGAGAGAGAGGGAGAGAGAAAGAGGGGAGGGAACATGAGAGTGAGGAGAGGGAAGGAGCATACCTGGCTCTCCTTCCTCTCCTCGTGTGTGTGTGTGTGTGTGTGTGTGTGTGTGTGTGTGTGTGTGTGTGTGTGTGTGTGTGTGTGTGTGTGTGTGTGGAGAAGAGAGAGAGAGAGAGAGAGAGAGAGGGAGAGCGTTACCTGCTCCTTGCTTGAGGGCGCCGAAAAACTCAAATCTGAGATCTGAGTTTTTGGGCCTCTCTGTTATTTTTTTAGCCCAGCCGGCGTCGCTATGAGCGTCGCTATGATCGATTATCAAATATGTCTTCTACCCATGGAATGGGAAACCTATTCTTGATAGTGCTCCTATTTAGTGCTCTATACTCGAAACACATACGATATGTGTCGTCTTTCTTTTGCACTAATAGCACAGTGAGAAAAATGGAGATGAGCTAGGCCTAACCATGCCCATCTCAACTAACTCATGCACTTGCCGCTTAATCTCCTCTTGTTGAGCTTGAGAAACTCTATAAGGAGGTTTGTTAGGCGGTGAACTTCTTGGAAGAAGTTCAATTGCATGGTTATCATTGCCTTGTTTAGGAGGTAGTTCACAAGGGATGTTGTCAATAAAGACATCTTCAAACCCTTGAGAAAATTGGATAACTCTAATTCTTTGTGGTTGTTTTTTTTTTCTCTTGCTAAAGCATTAGGTTCATTTTGAAAATCTTTAACAAAAATCATGCACACGGGAATAGATCTCTTTGTTGACTTGTTCAAAGCTTGTGTATGTACAATGGGTATAGTGTTACCATTTCCTTAGCATCTATAAATATATCTTTTTCCTTGAACTTAAAGGAGATTCTCCTTTCAGGAATTTAACATGGGCAGCCATGCGTTTAAACCATGGTGCCCCTAGGATTACATCCTTGTGCTTGAGAGGAGAGATATAAAAAGTCCTCTTTGTCCACATAGCTTTGGACATGGAGCCTCAATTTCCGATTAAGGGAGTGACTGAAGCTTCTTGCCCCTTGAAAGCACCGTCTGCAGGTAGGACATCTCCCATCTCATACGCTTGTATGTCTAGCTTGGTGGCCAACTCTATAGAAATAAATTTGTGAGTAGAACAAGGTCAAAGAGGATAAAAGAACCATGTTCTCTTACCTTTCCCCAAGCATGGCATAGCGGAGATCCTTTGTGGTGAGTTTCCTCCTCTTGGATTTCGATCAAGGTAGTTCTAGGAGGATCATGGAGGGTGTTCTTTTGGGGACAAGCACGGTACGCATTCCCTTGTTCGCCGCACTTGAAACATGGTTATCCTTGTGATAATGCTCAAGCTCTTCAAGAGAGAGTTTTTTTTTGCCTTTGTAAACTCCCTTCTCCTTAGATTTTTTGGAATTGGCCTTAGGAGGCTTTTGGACATTGTCCTTCCCCTTAGGCTCATCGGAACCCTTGTTTTGCGAGGGCTTAGAATTCCTCTTAGCCCCTGTTTGGAAATTGATTCGAGAGGCCACCATAGTATGGTGTATTACCACCGATATGGTGCATGGCCTTTGGGAGTTGACATACTTCCATTTCTTCGGTTAAGCCCACACAAAATTGTTGCTTTTGCTCTCCATAATCCAACTTTTTCAAGACAGTGGCTTTGAGTTGTATGTCCCAAAACTTTTCTGCATATTTGTGAATGGATTCAGAGGGAGAGAGCTTTAAGCTTCGCTATTCGATGAGTACCTTGTCTTTGTCATCGGTGGCCAAAAACTGCTTCATAATGGAAGCTCTTGAAGCTTTCCATGTTCATGGAGCTTCACCATTGGCCCATAGGCTAGACCACCATTGTCTGGCGGACTTTGAAAGTGCATAGCTACATGGCATAGCTTAGAGGACTCTGTGAAGACCTCATCTCCGAACGCCGCATCAAATTGTTGGATAAAGGCAAGGACTTTGTCCGTAGCACCAAAGGTGCCATCATAGGTAGGAAAGAGATGCTCTTCCCTCCCTCTTTGAACTTCTTGAGCTTGGACGACCTCTTCCACGCGGCATAGGATTTCCTATGGCCTCTTCTTTTTTATGGTTCAAAGGTTGCACCATCACTTTCTTTTGAAGATGAATAATTTGAGGAAGATGGAGAAGAGGGTGACCTCTTTCTCGCCTTTTTCTTGCCTGGATCTTTGTTTTCTTCACCATCACTTTCATAAGAGCAAGAGGATGAAGAAGATGGAGAAGAGGGTGTCCTCTTTCTTGCCTTTTTCTTCTCTTGATTTTTTTCATCCCTCTTTGAATTATGGTGTAGATAAGTGTGCGATGATGGTATTCTCTATTTTGGAGGTGATGGAGAGCGTTTAGCCCACCATCTTCGTGGATCCATCTCCGCTGAGGTGGCAGGAGACTCACTTCTTTCTTGTTCCTTCGGTGGAGGCTCTTGAGTTCTCCTTTGGGAAGGAGATGCATCAAAGAAGTAAATTCTTGACCCCTTTGTATGGATCCTCTTATTCTTCCCGAATTGGAGAGAGAGACCTCTTTTGGAAGTCTCACAAGGAGGCTTCCTAGGTGTTCTCTCGTCATGGTGGGGAGCTTCGAGAATCCCATGAGCACGAAGCTGTCGTTGCACTTCACTTTGGAGGGATGGATTGCCCATGGCTTGTTGAAGCTAAAAACAAGATGGTTAACAAGCATCGGGGCATCATTAGTAGCTTTTCATTAGCAAAATCAAAGTTATCAACATTAATTTCACTCTCTTTACTATTGTCAGCCATTCTAACAACTTTTAGGTGTACTTTGGCACTTCAAGCCCTAGTTGCTACTCCTCTTTATCCCTTTAGAAAAAGCACTCAAGCTAATGTACTCGTGGCTCGAATACCATTAATTACAAGGAATAGAAGAGAGAGTCGTTCAACATCAAAACTGCACCAGCTCCTGTCAAGCTTCTAATAGCTCAATAGTGGTTAAGCCGTAGGCAAGCCCGGTAGGACTCCAATATTAAGATCATAGCTCTTGACGGTGATGCCGCGTTAACTCCACAAAGGCAGGGACACTGCAAGGTTGAAAAATCCTTATTCTACTTACTCACATGCAATTAATAGTACCAACCATTTATAGCTAGCTTGAGGACCTCCCTTCTTGAGAAGAAAAGAGAAACCTTGTGCTCTGATAACAATGTAACATTTAATGGCCTAGTAACTTGTGTGTAGCGGAAATTAGCATGAACATAGTGAGCATTTCATTAGAATAGATTCCTAATGAAATAATAACAGTGCTTGGGTGGAGAGAGAGCAACAAAAAGCATAACACCTAGTTAGATAGCATGAACAATACTTCAAAAGAGAGATAAATTAATCTATTGACAACAATTGAGGACCGAATTTACATGGAGCCGGTGCCCCCTCCAAAAGGCTTTGTATTATTGTTTCTCCCATCAAGAGAGACATTGTACAATACAATTCTTTGTGTTCCTTCAAGACTAGCTAGTGAAATGAAGATGGAAACTTCATGCACTAAGCAAAACACTTATCAAACACAACATCAACTCCCTTATGGTCTCAGACCCAAGACCTCACACACCTTCGAAGATGGTGAGAGCTAGCGGGGTATGAGAGTAGATTGAGAGGAAGGAGTATTCTTACGAGAAATATGTACATCTCCTCACATAATCACTCATATTAGCATAGCTTAGCTTAGTAATTATCATGGTAGAGGAGATGAGCATGCATTGAATCTTGGCTATTGGTTGGATTTGCATCACAAAGCCGAGAGTTGTTGGTGTAAGCTTTCATCTCACAAGCTTGGAGTAGGAGATAAGCTTTCCATTAAATCTTGAGAAGGAGAGAGGAGTCGTCTTGCTCCACACATTGATTGTGTGAGTGTGTGTGTGTGTGAGAATGCCTTGCAAAAATCAGCCCCATCTCTCTCTTAGTCGACCCCTCTTGCTATTTTCTCATGTTGCAGTCCTATTGGACCTCCCCAGGCTTAGCCAATGGAATTTCAAGAGCATAAGTGATAGTCTTCTGACATGTGTCCCCCTTTCCCCTTTGTGAGAACTTTAGGTAATTTAATAATTCAACTAAACACTCATTGGACCCCTTTGCCCTCCTGGCCAATAGGAATCGGGCAAGCCATTGGGCTGCTGAAATCTCATTGGACCCTTGTGAGACTGTCCAATAGTCTTTAGAGAGCTTAATTTCCATTGGTTCTTTTATTAAGTGTTTTTAAATTAATTAAACTAGATCTACTCTAGCATAATTCTCATTGGTCCACCTCCGAGGCCATCCAATAGGATTTGAGTACTCCTTGTGGGCATCTGGGCTAGGGAGCTGACATGTGTCCCTCATTCCCTTTGTGTAAAGGCAGCTTGTGTGTGTGTTTGTGTGTGTGAATTCCAATTTTCCCTAATGTTGACCTTTGGACACAATCTTTGAATTTTGGAACCTTAGCATTTGGAAGTCTTAATGGGCTGAACCTTAGGGTCTTTAAGCCCATTGTTGTACATTGCTCTTTTACAGATGCCCCCCTTTGGATCCCTATTTTCCCTCCTTTGGATCCCTACTGTGGGCCGGTCTGTTAGCTTAACAATATTCTAGCTTTTTCTCCCCTGGCACTTCCCCATATTAAATGATCAGTTTAACATGAGAAAATCTTTTAGGAGAATTAGATATTGATTATTCTGGCATGTTCCATTGTAGAGTACTTGGTGTTCGGGAGACGTCGTCTCCACAAACATGATCCTAAGCATGCATACTTATTAAACATTTGTGCACAATAAAGAAAAAGAGAGTCTTATAAGACAAAAACTTTGCTCATTTATACATTTTACATTTTCTTACTCTAGGGATTCATTGTAAGCATTGACAAGGTTTAGGTTATCCTTTAATTGTATACCTTGCATCCATCTAGCATCTTCAAAATGATAATTTTTAAACTTTATAAGATATCATTAGATAAGTCTCACCGCCTCATAATACCTTGTCTTTGTTTTGGAGAATGGACTCGGGCTACAACACTTCTTCTTGGTCCTCGATCTCCGGCGGGTCTTCAATGGTTGCTTCTTGAGGTGGCTCTCCTTTGTAAGGCTTTAGTAATCTCACGTGGAAAGCATTGTGTATGAGCCAATGGTTGGGCAACTTGAATTGATAGGTCATCTCATTGATTGGCCTAAGAATCTGAAAGGAACCATAGTACCTTTTTGTTAACTTAACATAGTACTATTGGTGTCCCGTTGTCGGGGGATATGTGTTCTCTACGTGAGGCGGCGCGTAGGCGCAGGGCCTCTGGCTATGGGAGGTGTGAAAGAGTGAGAACAAAGAAACTGAAAGCTCTGGCAATCATCGCAATCATCCTTAATTGAATATTATTTTGAGTACAATTTAGTCCTTAGCCAAAGCGAGCGGTTAACAGCGCGCGTCACTTGGATCATCTGTTAACTAGGACTTGCCGGTGTCATCAATTCAAGTTGCCCAATGTCAACAAATCAAGTTGCCCTAAACCGGGCCATTAATGACACCGGGCATTAATGACACCGGGCTTAACAGAATGATTAATCTGTTAAGCATGGAGCCTGATTTACCCTTGTAATTTTCTCTGGTAAAAGCGCACATTTGTAAGGCCCCCATTATGAGGAGAAGCCATCGTGCGTGAAGGAAAATCACTCACCGAAACCAAAATTTTCACGGACAAGAATCAGGGGCAACTTTAAAGGCCTCGGGGGCGGAGGCCCCTGAGACTTTTTTTTTTGCCAGAATATTCTTTTTCGCTGGAATATTATGGCCGGACGACGGCCGGAAGTGGTCGGAAAACTACTGGTCGGTTGGCGGTGGTCGGTAGTCAATGGCCGATGGCCAGTGGTCGGAAGTCAATGGCCGGTGGCCGGTGGTCGGAATTCAATGGCTAGTGACTGGTGGCCGAATTCAAAAGCGGACTTGTCTTCTCAAGGCGGCCACACATTGGCGGATTGGAGGGTCCGATTTGGACTTATTCGCAACAATGCGTACACATGGCT
>NW_028221436.1:3918157-3972252 GCF_014529385.1 Adiantum capillus-veneris
GTACCTATAATTAAGGAGATTCCATCCATTCTAGAAGGGTTGCATGAAGAAACATGTGGTGATCATTTTACACAGGACCTAGCTGTGAAGAAGATTTTGCTTGCTGGGTATGTTTGGTCAAACTTGCACATTGATGCTCAACATTGGTGTAAAAAGTTGTCATAACTGTCAAATCAATGGAAGGTTTTTGCATGGTCCAAGTCAATGGTGATTGCAAATGGTCCTTCTGAAAAATGGGCCATTGATACTATGGGTCCACAACTTAGGACAAAGAATGGCAAGCTACATTCTAGTGGCTATTGACTGCTTGACTAGATGGGTGGAGGCACAAAGTGTGGCAATGTCAAATGAGAGAATAGTTATCAAATTTGTCTATACTCATTTTTTTGTAAATTTGGCACACCTTTGGAGGTTTTTTTGGATAATGGCCTAGGATTTAGAAAAGCCTCATTGACAAAAGCTTGTGAAGAGCTTCATATTTTACATTGTCATAGCACACCCTACTATCCCCTTTCAAATGGGTTAGTGGATACGGCTAATGGTGTCATTGCACGAATCATTAGAAAGATGGTGAAATACAAGAAAAATCTTTGAGATGAGTTCTTGGATGGAGCATTATGGGCATACCGAAATGCTTACAAAGAGGCAACTAATCTTACACAATTTCACATGGTGTATGGCCAAGAAGCATTGTAACCAACTGAGCTAAACATTCCAACAATGTGGGTAGGTAGAGGGATGCAAGATGAGTAAGAAACATGGGTAGATTTACATCTCACCTTGGTGGAGCTAGAGTGGAAAATGGAAGCTGCCTACTACGAGTGTTATAGAAGAAGAGCCATATGAGCAACAAATAATTTCAATGCCAATTTGAATGACAAATGATTTGATAATCGGATTGATGCCAGGTTTGAAACCGGATGGTAGGAGCATACATTCTTAAGAAGGTCTTCAATAACAATTATTATCAATTGATCGACTTGGATGGAAAGGAACGCTCCAAGAAGGTCAACGGATAAAGGTTAAAATCTTTATTTAAGGTGCATCCTTCCAAAGTACTTAAAGTTCAAGGAGAACCCTAAGAAGGTATATTGCTGCTATTATTCTTCCTCCCATCAAGAAAATCATGAGCTCTTCAGTATGTGATACATAAAGATGCAAAGATATCAAAAGAAGAAGGAAAGGTGGATGAATCAATGCACGACTATGTACAATCATCATTTTAATGTGTATCAATTGATGGTACATGAATTGTTAAGTATGAAGCCCAATTTACCCTTGTAATTAAATTCTAGAAATACACATTGCCCCCGTTATGAAGAGAATCCATTGTCCATGAGAAAAGTCGCTCGCTAAAAAACTAAAAATTCATTGAAATGATTCTTTTTGCCAGAATATCTTGGTCAGATGGTCAGAATATCTTGGCTAAAAAGTGATCAAAAAATGGATAGTCGATGGTTGGTAATCAACGACCAGCTGGCTAGTGGTCGATGTCAATGGTCAACAGCCGGTGGTCGGTAGTCTATGGCAATGGCCGGTGGTCGGTGGTTTATGGTTGATAGCTAATGGCCAAAAATCTATGGCCGGTGGTCGGCGTTCAACGTCGGACTTGTCCACTCATAGGTAGCTACACATGGATGCATCTACACATGGACAACTATCTCTCATGAGAGAAAGGGTAGCCCATAGAGGCTCCTTTTTGCCTATAAAAGGAGGCCTCACATGAAAATGGTGGTAAAAGAGAGTGAAACAAGGAGAAGTGAGAAAGGCAGTGAGAGAATTAGGTGGGAGGTCCATCAAGGGTTTCCAATCCCTTTGTAACTTACTTCAAGTTTAAAGTGCAAATCCATTGATAGGCTTTGGGTGAACCACGTATATTGTGCTCTCTCTCTCTCTCTCTCTCTCTCTCTCTCTATATATATATATATATATATAAATATATAATCTCTCTCTTGTGTGTGAATTGTCTCTCTCCATCCACTCTAATCTCTATTTAGTTACTCATTATTCCTAACATGAATGCACCATCATCTAGGGGGAGGGAAAAATGATAGCCGTTTTTTTTTTGCTCCCAATTTTGGAACAAGAAGCTACTACCCTTCATCTTAGAAATAAAACTTGTGCTCTTTGGTGGGCTCCCTTCACAAAGCAACAACATATTTTACCCAAGGCATAGGTTTGACAAATTCACTTTCTATCCCACTGTCAACATATCCCCTCATGGATAACTCTCCACGACCATAGCATAATTGTCTATGATCTGTGCCACTCAAGTATCTAAGAATCAATTTGATAGCATCCTAGTGCTTCTTTCCAGGATTGGACATGTACCTACTGACAACTCCCACTACATACATAATTTTAGGTCTTGTATCCACCATGGCATACATGAGATTGCCACAAGCTGAAGCATAAGGAACCTTAGCCATCGCAACTTTCCTCAACAGATTTGGGACAATCATTCTTGCTTACTTTCAATAGGGAGGCAATGAAGTACTCATTGACTTTCCCTTCCGCATATTGAAATGTTCAAGGACCTTTTGCACATACTCTTTTTGATATGTATTATAAACTTTCTTATAACGATTCGTTTGTAAGATTTGGATTGATGCACATACCCAAAATATGATTGGCATCACCCAAATCTTTTATGTCAAATTGACTATGTAGCTTTTTCTTTAGGTCTTCAATGTCCTTTCTAGAATGACCAGCAATGAGCATATCATCCACATAAAGAATAAGCAAAATAATATGTCCATTTTGCAGTCTTTTCACATAAAGACATTAACCCTCAGTGCTACATGTAAATCCTTGGGACTTCATAAAAGTATCAAACTTATGATACCACTACATGGGTTCTTGCTTTAAACCATAAAGACTCTTCCTTAGTTTGCACACCAAATGTTCCTTGCCCTTCTGCACCAACCCTTCAAGCGGCTGCATATTAATCTCCTCATCAAGATCACCATGTCAAAAAGTTGTTACCACATCCATTTGAACTAGCTCTATCGGTTAACTGAAAGAACATTGTTTTTGCTAGACAGATAAAGAGGATACAAAGAGCCAACTTAAGAACCACTAGCAAGCAACAATGTTCCTTTGGATATATGCAAAGATTGCTAATAAAAAGTGACTTTATAACCCAAGTCATCAAGTCTACCAATTGAAATCAAATTATGACTCAAACATGGCACATAACAAGCATTGTGAGCCATTAACAATTGATTCCAAGTTGTTATCTCAGAAGTCCACCGATGTTGGGTGGGAATAACTTGCAACTATTGGCGTTGCTCCTACAAGTGCCTATTCACTTATTCTTGAAGTTGATATCCTGAGGGCAATTGCTTTAATTCAAGAAATATTGTAGCCACTCCAGTAGCCTATGCACCTCCCTATCTTATTGTGGCTCCTCTAGATGTAGATTGGATAGAGACACCAATAGCCAAGGTTTGCACGGGACTTGTTGTCACTCGCATGATCACGAAAGGAGTGGATATAGACACAAAGACCAGTATGGACACCATCCGACCCACATCAGTGGTCTGACCTATTTCAATAATCGTAGATTTCCTTGTCGATAGGGCATGCTGTCTCCTCTTGAGCATCTCTTGTTTCCACTTTTTGGTTGGAGGCTACTACACTCCATCTTTTGAAGTAGACACTACCACCATTTTAGGCATCGGTGGCACCAAAGCTGGGTTACTGGCGGCTGCAAAATAGAACCAGATCTGGAAGCTGTTGTGATAAGTATGGAGCCTGATTCACCCCTTGTAGTTTTTATTTTCAAAAAAGCACATTTGTAAGGCCCCCGTTATGAGGAGAATCCATCATGTCCATGAGAAAAATTACTCTTCAAAAAACCAATAATTCAAAGGCTCAACAGAATATTCCTTTTTGCTAGAATAATATGGTCACACAGTGGCCAAAAAATGATCAAAAAACAACCAATCACAAGCCGGTTGGTCGATGGTCTGAATTCAATGGTCGGTGGTGGCTGAGTTTCAAGTGGACTTGTCTACTTAAGAGCAGATACACATGGGCACATGGGAGAGTTAGAGTTCCACTTGAACCAATTGTTGCATAAGGATCTCCACCCATTTAACACCACCTGGCAGCTTCATCATAGAAATGATGGCATGAGCGACATAGGAAATGTTATATACTTTGGCCATTAGCCATACTCCTTCTAGCACTTAGCGAAGACACTACCTTACTGTGACATCCGCACACCCATGCAAGCAGGACTCATTACTGGTGGGGTTTTTATACGTCGTAACCATATCCTGCATGGTCGTCTTCTATGCAAGGATAGTCACACATCTACAGGGTAGGCTTTTCATGTACCAACTGTGTTGATAATTGCTTGGGCTCTCCACGAAGATGCACAATGTCGTGGATGTCTTTCGCTATGCAAGCTTCTATAGAATCAAAAGAGTGTGTTGATGGGGTTGTACCTGGGCCCAATAGATCAATGTTTATTTGAGTAGACCTCGGTGCTCCAACCACACCTTCGTCACTTCCATCATCTGATTTTGAGGGGGCTGAGAGCTTTCATGCTTACAAAACCCATAGCTGGTGTTATCCTATGGTTGTATGCACAGAGCTCAAGGACTTGTACAGAGAGAGCAGAGAATTGTGGTGATGAAAATAACACAAAACTAAGTGAAGCATGTGAGTAGGATACACAAAAGAAAACAAAACGCAAAAGTAGGGCCAAAGAATTTTTCGCACCTATATAGCATCCCTTGTGCATGTAGAACTCCAAACACCATGCATAGTCTCTCGGGTTCACACATGTGAGAGTAAATGAACCGCCCTCCTTTATCACAGTTACCCCATTCATTGCAAGATCTTGCTTATCATGCCTTACTTTGCATGAGACTTAATGCCACATTCAAAATTGTACTCCACCATTATTAACACGATTACCAAGATTCGACCCACCGGCTCAATATCCTCATGATTGAATGTGCACCATCCCAAGGTAGTGTGACAATTTGAATCCATTAACCAGATTTGGAACTTGATTTTGCAATTCATCTACACACTTCCTTGAATACGGTAGGGTCCCATCCACTACAATTTTAGCTTTCCTTTGTGTTTTGCTTGCCAAGAATTAAACATCGGTACCAAATTACCCTCCTTGAATATCGTAAATCGCATTCCTCTAAGGATCTCCTTGTTTTTCCTGATCTATAACAGTACTCTTGCATCATCATGAAACTAGTATATCTATCCTCTTCCAATTGGAGTAAATGGTCCATCCAATATACCATCGAATCCTCAGGTAGCAATCTTTTTTATATTGCAATGTGCATGCTAGGTACTATGAAATAGAGTAACTGGTATATCTCGTATCATCATAAAGTTTGTATATCTATTCTCTTCAATTGAATTAATCAGTCCATCCACTATATCACCAAATTCTAAAGTAGCAACCTTTCTGATACTGCAATGGGCATGCTAGGTACCATGAATTGCAAAGGGGAAATTCCTTATATTCTGAATGTCAACTTAAATGGAGCACACACCGTAACCACTTTAAATGACGTGCGATGGGCCCAAAGTGCCACAGGGAGCTTCAAATCCCAAGCATCTTGTTCCGCAGCTAGTAACTTTGTCAACGCTACTGCAATTATGACCTCTCTACCGTTGATTGTTTTTTTGGCTACTTCCACTTGCCATATACGCTTCACCATTCCCACTAGTGTTAAGAGATTGATGTCGAATCTATTTCATGTGAGCAAAGCACTAGTAACATCACTAAAAACAAGCTTTTCCTTAAGGGAAAAGTTAATAACGGCAATGTTTAATGTGTCCCGTGATACATACAAAGAACATAGCAAGAAAAGGGCTTTCATTTTGAAATTAAGTTCCTTTGACTGAACACACTGTTAAACTCATTTAGGTGTGAAGTGACATTGCTACCTTCTTTCATGTTAAGCTGCATGACGTATGCTCTTAGCATATCCTCTAGCACTAGATTAACACTTGCAAGTTGTCATCCATCTTCAAATGGCTAGCAGTACTAATACTAATAATTTTGATGGCACAAATTTTAATTATAGAAGTAGAGAATTCTTGATGTATTAATCAACAAAGGACTTGCAGTGCCATTGAAAGAGTGCAGAGACAATTTGTACATTGATGATCAGTGGTACGAGCTTGATGCTTGATCCATGGAAACTATTAGGTTGCATCTTGGTGAATCTATATTCTTTACGATTATGGGCAAGAACAATGCTAAAGAACCGTGGGAGTCTTTATGCTCAGCATGAGATGGTAAGAGTGCATTGAACAAAGTATTTTTTATGAGGAAGCAATCCAATCAAAAAGATTACCTCTCTAGTTTGGAGCTTTCTTATCGTGATGCAAAGCATGTTTCAACTAGGTGCAATCCCTTCATGCTTATGTCAGGTTTTCCACCTCGATCGCCAATTATGGTAGGTTTGGCTCCTGATGAGGAATGACAGCAAGCCAAGGACTTATTATGTGCTGATGAGATATGTCACATGAAGGGATATCTATAAAGTATCATCATACAGTTTGTATATCTATTCTCTTTAATTGAATTAATCGGTCCATCCGCTATATCACCAAATCCTAAAGTAGCAACCTTTCTGATACCGCAATGGGCATGCTAGGTACCATGAATTCCAAAGGGGAAATTCCTTATATTCTGAATGTCAACTTAAATGGAGCACACACCGTAACCACTTTAAATGACGTGCAATGGGCCCAAAGTGCCACAGGGAGCTTCAAATCCCAAGCATCTTGTTCCGCAGCTAGTAACTTTGTCAACGCTACTGCAATTACGACCTCTCTACCGTTGATTGTTTTTTTGGCTACTTCCACTTGCCATATACGCTTCACCATTCCCATTAGTGTTAAGAGATTGATGTCGAATCTATTTCGTGTGAGCAAAGCACTAGTAACATCACTAAAAACAAGCTTTTCCTTGAGGGCAAAGTTACTAACAGCAATGTTTAATGTGTCATGTGATACATACAAAGAACAAAGCAAGAAAAGGGATTTCATTTTGAAATTAAGTTCCTTTGACTGAACACACTGTTAAACTCATTTAGGTGTGAAGTGACATTGCTACCTTCTTTCATGTTAAGCTGCATGACGTATGCCCTTAGCATATCCTCTAGCACTAGATTAACACTTGCAAGTTGTCATGCATCTTCAAATGGCTAGCAGTACTAATACTAATAATTTTGATGGCACAAATTTTACTTATGGAAGTAGAGAATTCTTGATGTATTAATCAACAAAGGACTTGCAGTGCCATTGAAAGAGTGCAGAGACAATTTGTACATTGATGATCAGTGGTAGGAGCTTGATGCTTGATCCATTGCAACTATTAGGTTGCATCTTGGTGAATCTATATTCTTTACGATTATGGGCAAGAACAATGCTAAAGAACCGTGGGAGTCTTTATGCTCAGCATGAGATGGTAAGAGTGCATTGAACAAAGTATTTATGAGGAAGCAATCCAATCAAAAAGATTACCTCTCTAGTTTGGAGCTTTCTTATCGTGATGCAAAGCATGTTTCAACTAGGTGCAATCCCTTCATGCTTATGTCAGGTTTTCCACCTCGATCGCCAATTATGGTAGGTTTGGCTCCTGATGAGGAATGACAGCAAGCCAAGGACTTATTATGTGCTAATTAGATATGTCACATGAAAATTTGAGAAGAGGTATTCTTACATGTTCTAGCACCTTCAGAAACTTTGAAAATTGTTCATTAGTTGTGGTAACTTATCTAAAGTACTCAAGTGAATTATACATCGAGTGTACACACTAATGTATTCATCTAGTTTTGGATATATGCCATTTATAAAAATGCTCACAAAGGGACAAGAACATAGATGATCGAGATGTTCTTGTTCGTTTCATTAAACCTCCTCCTAAACCGTGTATCAATCAAGTGGATAGCTGGAACTAAAGGAGGTACCACTATGGAAAATCTTAGTGTTCTTAAGAAGATATCACCACTTTTAGTTTTTAGGACAAAAATGCTTCTCCAGGGGGGAGTAATGTCAAGCCTAAGGTAGGACTAGGGGGCAAAGCCCTAATTTATGCATGCATGGTCAAGGGGACTCCAAAAATAGGGACAAGGTTTAAGGATGGATGGAAATGAGCATGCGATAGTTCCTCTGTCCTTTCAGAGGCACTCAATTTTGAGCATTGATTGCAAAATATAAAACCTATGTTCAAGTGATTCCTCTCCTTGGAGGATTCCACCAGATCAACAAAAATATCAATATCATCATTGGTAACATTCGAAATTGATGGTTGTGAAGTGAGAAGTTGCTTCGTAGAAGGAGGTTCATCATCCTAAAAGAATTGAAACACCTAAAGCAAAGACTTATTATCATCAGAATCATCCATGGACCATGGACCATGTACCTCCCATAAGGTCTTCATTGAAAGTAGCATCACGATTCACGATTACTTTCTTGCAGGAAGGGTCATAAAAGTTGTAGCCTTTGGAAGTGTCAGAATATCCAATAAATTAACTTTGAGAAGAGGAGCATCAAGTATTCGTGCTTCTTTGAAAACAAGAATATAAACAATACATCCAAACGTTCAAAGATGAGATACAGAAGGGATTTCACCTATCCATGCTATGATGTATATTTTACCTAAAGAAGCAGTAGTAGAAAGATGATATTGAACAGATACTGTTGTCAAGATAGCTTCACTCTAGAAAGCACAAGATAACCCAGAATGAATCAGCGTACATGTCACAACATTAAGAATAGTGTGATTCTTTTGTTAAGCAACATTGTTGAGGTGAATATGGAATAGTATGTTCATGATGAATACTCTACTTAGTGCAATAATCTTGAAACTCACTAGAAACATATTTTCCACCATTATCACTGCAAAGTTTTTTGAGACGACAATCGGTTTGAACTTTTGCAACCTTGTGAAATCTTTTAAAAATAGATATTGCCTCAAATTTTTTGTCTAAGTATGAAAATAACTATATATCATGAATAATCGTCAATAAATGTAATGAATTAACGATGTTGTGATCTTGATGAATGTAACGGTCTAAAAAAATCAGTATGAACAAGATCCAAAGATCATGAGAATGAGTTGCATTTGAGAGAGAAAAGGGTTTACGATTGTGTTTTCCAAGAGCGCATAACTCACAGATTCCCATATGAGGATGAGATTTGAGATCCATGCCATGTACAACATTACAAAGATGAATATCATGAGTTTTGCGAAATCAGTATGAACAAATTGGTGATGCTATACCTTGCAAACATGATCACCTGGAGCAGTGAGAACATTTGCTACAATGTCATTAAGAGAGATCTCAAAAAAATTACCATTGCGAGAAGCAATCGCAATAGTCTGTCTCTTTCTCAAATGTGGCATTTGGTATGATTAATGCCCACTAATAGACCAAGGTCAATGAGTCTTGCAACTAAGAGAAGATTATGTTGAAGATCTGGAACATGTAAAATCCCTTGCAAAACTCAAGTTGAAGAAGATAATTTACCAAGATATAAATCTCCGATACCCTTTACTTGATAAGTTGTATCATTCAGCAAGATAAACAACACACTTAATACGTAGAGAATGATAGTTGTGTAACCACTTAGATTGATATGTCATATTTCTTATGGTACTAGAATCAATAATAAAAAGCAAACCATCATGTATATGAAGTATTCTGTCCAAAGTAACCAAACATAAAACACAACTTGTTTCTGATACAATGTTATCATGATATTCAACAACATATGCTCTATTTCAATTTGCATCAAATTGGCGCTTAAAGCACATGCGAGAGGGATGATCAAATCGTCCATAATAATCACAAGAAGAAGAAGAAATTTTAGATAAACGTGGTTGTTTTGTGGTAATATTGTGTTTTTTGTCATGTTGACGTGCCCAAAAATCATCTTCAGTATGACCATTTCTGTTGCAATAGGAACAATGCTTGGCAGGAAATTTGAGATGAGAGAAACCATTACGACGATCACCCTCTGTGGCTTGCTCGTTGAAATGGATGCCTTCAAACATAAAAGGCCCATTCCAACCGTTGTGATGCGGACTCCTCTTGTGAAACCATAGCTATATTGTGAGTAGTATTACGCCATTCTTGGCAATGAGAGTATCCAATTAAAGATATGCACGTTTGGTCAAAATCCAAACCGTCCTTGTTAGAAAGAATTGTAACATTGTTTTCATAAGAAATCCTTTATCGTATCAAGAAGAAGTGAAATTAGCTGCTTTTATGGAACATGATCACCAGCAATAGCAAGTTGATTAATAATAGATTGGAAGGACTGAATATGTCCCATCATAGCAAACCAACTTTACATTGTAACTTGGTAAGAAAACCTCTCAAATAAAGTATTTCTGTGACATACTTCTTCTGAAAGTTTGCTAGAAAATACTCCCATACATCGTGGAAAGTAGAAAGTTCATATACATCAAACAAATAGATCTAAAAAAATGTATCGACGAGATGCTTTATCACATCGCTATGCTCTACAGTGTTACTTGTGTTCCCGATATTTTTGTCGATTTTGTTCCATGGGGGCAATCCCCTCCGCATCTCGACCTTTGTGGATGGGGTCCTTGTGATGTCTATCGTGTTTTTGAGACCTTCATGACTGTGAACCCATGCTTAGTTAGGAAAATGATTGTTAGAATAGTTAGAGATTGAATCAAAGAGGCATAAAGGCTCCAAAACTCACTCACTCTCAAATGCTCAAATGAGGTGAACTCAAAATCAAGAGTTTATATACATTTTCTCCCTAATGTAATATAAAAATGGATAAATCTTGATAAGATAACATCAATCCCATTATAGGAGATTAATTTACATAATATATTAATTATTTCTTGAGCTATATGACATAAATAAATAGAAAATATTTTTTGAAAAAAATCATAATGTTTTAATTTTTATCCAATAATAATTTAAATAAAAGAATTTTCATATTGATTTATAAGAGTATAAAATAAAAAATTAAATAATAAATTAAAATTAACTTACTTTGACTGACATTTTAATAATTATGCTAGATTATCTTTATTTTTTATTCATTTGTAATAATTTAAACTTAAAAATAAACAACATTGCTATTGAGGCGGCCATTCATGGATGACATGGTCATCTATGTGGCAAGGTGGTGTGGGGATGATTGATGACATGGATTGCATAGGTGGCAAGATGACATGGCAGGTGGGATCCTCCTCATTTTCCATGTCATATAATGACATGTTAAAATGGTGACATGGAATCTTTAGGTTCCAAAAAGGTAGATGATGAGTTGGAAAGTTGGTGATGTGTCATGCTTAGTGGCTTGTAAGGTGGCAAGCCATGCAAGCACCACAGACAAGTGGCACGTGAGGTGGTGGATGACATGGCATCTAAAGTGAGGTGGTATGCAAGGTGGCACTTGAGGGTGGTGGGTGAGGTGGTGGTTAGGGTGAGGTGGCAAGCCAAGTGCTTAGGCCAAACTGTTGACTGTGGTGATGTGGAAGGTGAGATGGGGTGATGACAAGGACTTTTGGTGATACGATGGCCTCCTTGTGTGAGGTAGAATAGACAAGTAGGATTGGGAGAGAGAGACCAAACCATGGTATTTTGACAAGTGTCAAAAATTCTACGCTTGACACTTTACCAAACCTAAGGAGACACACCTTAACTGAATGATGCAAGTGAAAAAAATCAAAACAGTGGAAAAGTGCCTTTTCTTAACTCAAATTTACTCAATTTTTTTTCCATGAGGACCTTATGCTAAGAGTCATAAGAGACATGAAAATCAAGTGAGTGGCAATGTATCTTATTGTTTAGACTTTTTTTAAAAACGCTCTCCAGATCATCTAAGCAGTCTTTGTTATTTTTTGAGCTAGATCTATTAAAAAATAACCGTTATAGATTTCACTTTTTTACATGGTCACATTCTTTGGGTCATAATCTATCAAATGACCATTGTATCTTGCAAAATAATCTATACATCATTAGATATCTAGTATAAAAAATTAGGCTTTTGTAAATAGTAATTCTAATAAAGAAAAATAAATAACTATTATAGAGATCCAAAAAATCAAGTTAAATTGCTTGTCAAGTTAATAATAGATGTGCAAAAGGGAAAGTTAAGCAAAGAAGTCCATATAAATATATAGGTATTTGTTCATCGAGGTCACAGTATTGTGACAGGATGTGACAGACTAAACCAGAGCAGTCCTTGCACACTAAAATTCCCATTTTGGTTTGAAAAATCAACGATCAAAACTTCCCATATTGTTTAACACTATGTGTTTGGTGTGGACACCAAATCTTGTCTCTTCAAAGTACGTGCAAGCAAGTCAGATTTACGTAGTAGTGTCAAAAAACAGACTCTTTTTTTGGTAGCTATACTGAGGGAAATTGTTGAAAGTGGTTACACCTAATCATACATACACCCAAAAATGACAATAAAATACCCCTGAAAATAGAGATAGGTGAGACTCAAGATTGATGGCCACGCTATGCACTATAAAACGCTAACTTTTTTGGACAAGATTGATGCTAAAAATAAATAAGCGATAACGGACACTTCATGAAGATGAAACTTGCATCAAGTTCAATTGTACTAAAAAAAGCATAATTTATAGCTACTAATTTTATTTTTTTCAACCTAGGACTCAAAATGAAGAGCGCAAATAGATGAATAAGTTTTGGCCAAAGCACACAATAAGCTATGCTCCATTGTGCTTCCTAATTTTCCAAATTTTGAGCAGAAGACCCTCAAACATTGATCCTAAGTAATGGTCAAGCTTGCCTGGAATGTCCTAACCACTAAGTTTGTAACATCCATGCCACACCATGAAACTTTTCACATACAAGAAGCATGAGGAATCTAAATAAATTTTTCAATCTTGATAACATAACCACATCCATCATAACAAAGAATCAACTTGGGCATGCCAATTGCCATATCTAAGCATTGAAGGGATGTACATGGATACTAACCAAATTGCCTCATGGCCGTACAGCCATTAAGTGTAAGTAGGTGTATAATACAAAATTCAAAGCAGATAGATCTTTTGACAAATTCAAGGCATGAATAGTTGCCAAAGGTTACTCTCAAATTGCTGGCGTAGACTATCAGGAGACCTTTTCACTAGTTGTTCATAGTACTAGTATTCGGGTCTTATTGGCATTTCCTGTCCAATTTGATTTAGAGACTCCCCAAATGGATGTGTGAACTGCTTTTATAAATGTTGATTTTAATGAAGAATTTTATATGGAGCAGCCAAAAGGGTTTGTTATTCCAGGTAAGGAAGACCTCGTTGCTCAACTTCATAAGGTATTATATGGTCTCAAACAAGCTTCACGGGCTTGGTATACAAAGTTCAATCTTTGCTATTCAAACCCCAACTTATATATCAAACACAAAAATGGTGGTTTTGTGATCCTTGCTCTTTATTAGGATGACACAATTCTTGTTTCTAATGATTTGGGATTTCTTCAACAAGTCAAGAAGTTGTTGGCTTTGGCATTTGATATGGTAGATCTTGGGTGGCTTCACTCATGTCTTCGCATTTAAATCCAAAAGAATTGTATCAAAGGTATTTTATTGCTTCAACAATCACAATTCATTGAAGATACTATCCACAAGTTTGGTTTGGAATTTGTACATTCGGTCAATACTCCTTGTCTTGCGAGTTCCATAAAAAATACTTCTGAAAGTGGTGGTCACCTTGTTACAAATCAACCTTTTGCTAATTTGATTGGGTGTCTTTAGTTTGTTTGTTTTGAACACTCGTCTTGATATTTTCTTTATTGCTAACTATCTTGGGCAACATCTTGTGTGTCCTCTTAAGCATTGGTATGGAGCAAAATGCACATTGAGATACATGAAAGGTACTGCAGATTTTGGTTTGGTCTATCAACAACAATTGACATCAGAGTCTATGTCATCTCTCTCTCTTTTAGGTTACACAGATGTAGATTGGGCCAGCTTGCATTCACCTATGCGATCTACTGGTGGCATTCTCTTACGCTCAAAGCTTGGACTTGCCTCAATTTCACTCGTTCTACATTAGAGATATACTCTTATGGTAGCTTTGTACATATGTAATTGTAATCTTATAGGCACTATGTACCATGTACAGTTTACACTTGCACATTGCAACCTCTTGATCCCTTGTAAATTTGTACATAGATACACAATGCACTTTCACATCACTTTTTCTAGTTCATGTTTTCACATTTATATATGGACTTGGGTTTTTCTCTTCTACGCCCCAAGGGTTTTTTCATCTAGAGCTAGAGATGGGAAGCCTAAGGCTCATTTAGTTAAAGCTAGTCGACTTCTGAAGGGGTTGTGTAAGGGGCAACAGATCTTTGTAGTAAAACTTAATAAGGAAGATGATTCAAGGGACAACACAACTCCAGAATGGATTAAGGAATTTTCGAATATATTTTCGGAAGATCTCTTAAATTTATCTCCTCCCAGGGATATAGACTCACAAAATAGAAACCTTTCCAAGTAGTGAACCAATTTCAAAAAGACCCTACAAAATGTCCCTCCCTGAAGCTATTGAATTAAAAGAACAGCTTCGTCAGCTTATTGAACAAGGATTCATAAGACCAAGCATTTCACCTTGGGGAGCGCCTGTTCTATTCCAAAGAAGAAGGATGGATCTTTACGTCTCTGCATAGACCATAGGGGACTTAACCAGGTATCGGTAAAGAATAAGTACCCTATTCCTCGCATCCATGAATTACTTGATAGATTACATGGAGCCAAAGTATTCACAAAAAATGATCTCAGATCAGGTTACCATCAATTCGGATTAAGGAGGTAGATATTTACAAAACTGCTTTCAACACTCGATATGGGCATTATGAGTTCATCGTAATTCCTTTTGGTCTTACGAATGCTCCAGCTACTTTTAACCGTCTCATGCAGGATATATTCAAAGAATATCTGGATGATTTTGTGTTGGTGTTTTTCGATGATATCTCGGTATATTCCAAGGATGAAAAAGAGCATGAAGGCCATGTACATAAAGTACTTCATCTTCTAAGCCAACATCAGTTATATGCCAAGATGAGTAAATGTGTGTTTTTCATGCCAGAAGTTAGTTATCTTGGTTTTATAATAAACCCTGAAGGAATTTTAGTAGACCCCACAAAGATTAAAGACATAATAGACTGGCCACAACCCAAAACGGTCAGTGAGATTCGAGGATTTTTGGGCATTACAGGATGGTATAGAATCTTCGTCAAAGATTATGCAGTTATCGCCGCACCCTTGACGCAGCTACTTAAAAAGACAGCCAAACTTACATGGGGAAAAGAACAGGAGGATTGTTTCCTCAAACTAAAACAAAATCTCACATCTGCCTCTGTACTCAAACTTCTTGACTTCACTCAAGAGTTTGAAGTAGTAACAGATGCCAACGGTCTTGCTATAGGAGGAGTTTTAAACCAAGAAGGCAGACCAGTCGCCTTTACTTCGCGAAAAATTAAGAATCCACGAGCTGAATTATCCAACTCATGATCTGGAACTCCTAGCTGTCATCCATGCTCTAAAACTCTGGAGACACTATCTTCTAGGAGGGAAGTTCCAGTTAATCACCGATCATTAGAGTTTAAAATGGATTTTCTCACAAGCAACACTCAACATGAGGCAGAGAAGATGGATAGAACTCTTATAGGAATATGACTTTGAAATAAAATATAATCCAGGGAAAGAGAATGTGGTTCCTGACGCTCTTAGCCGTAAGGTTTTCCTTGGGGCTATTTCCACAGTTGACAATCCAATCCTAAACAAGGTTAAGGAAGCTTCCCTTGAAGATAAAGAATATCAAAAACTTCTACAGGTTATCAATCAATAGGACCTAAAAGAGAAAGAGAAAGACAGAATCAAGGATTATTCACTTGAGGATGGGCTTCTCTATTATAAGTATCGGCTTTACATTCCCAAGAATCCAACATTAAAGGAGTTAATCCTTTATGAAGGACACAACGTCGCTCCAGTTGCCGGCCATCCTAGTTATGCAAAGACCCTCAATTCCATAAGGAAAAGCTATTTCTGGCCAGGAATGAAAGGAGATATACTTCGCTACATCAAACAATGTCTTTCTTGTCAAAGGATTAAGGCTGAAAGAGTAATGATGCCAGGGAAACTTCAACCTCTGGACATTCCTCAAATGAAGTGGGAACTCATTAGCATGGACTTTGTAACAGGCCTTCCCACTGTTCAAGGGGGTTACGACTCCATTATGGTGGTAGTGGATATGCTGACTAAAGTATCCCATTTGATGCCTGTAAAAACAACTTACACTGTATCAGACATAAGCCGTCTCTTTATCAAAGAGATCTTCAGATTACACGGAGTTCCTAAGAGAATAGTCAGTGAGACAGAGACGCAATCACTTCAAAATTCTGGAAAGCTTTATTTGAATCCTTAGGTACTCAACTATGTTTCAGTACCTCCTATCACCCTCAGACAGACGGCCAGACAGAAAGAGTGAATCAAGTTATTGAAGACATCTTTAGAGCCTATTGTGGTAGAGAACCCCGAAAATGGATCCAATTTCTTCCTCTGGTAGAAATTTGCCTATAACTCATCCTTTCATAAAAGCATTCGGATGTCACTCTTTATGGGCATGAATGTATATCACCCCTAAACGTTTCTGACCCTACTACAAGAGTAGAAGCTTCAAAGCAAATGTTGGAGGAGATGGATGCCCAAACCAAAGCCATAAGACAAGACATTCAGGCAGCCAAGGACCGCCAAAAACAATATGTTGATCAAAAACGGTCTGATTGGGTTTTCAAACAAAGGGATAAAGTATTCCTAAGGGTACGACCAAAGAGGAGCACTTTATCCTTGGGAAAATACAAAAAACTAAGCCCCAGATATTGTGGACCTTATGAAGTGATTAAAGTAATCAATGATCAAGCTTACAAACTAAAATTGCCTGAGCACCTCAAGGTCCATAATGTATTTCATATAAAACCCTACATTCCAAATCCAAATCACACTCGAGATGACGAACAAATTGTGATGCAGAAGCAGGGAATTCTTGAACTCCAACCAGATTGTATTCTCAACACTAGGGAAAGGAGTCTGCGAAACAGAGTTATCAGAGAACATTTAGTAAAATGAAAGGACTA
Source organism: Adiantum capillus-veneris (assembly GCF_014529385.1). Lineage (NCBI taxonomy): Eukaryota > Viridiplantae > Streptophyta > Polypodiopsida > Polypodiales > Pteridaceae > Adiantum > Adiantum capillus-veneris. The sequence continues at coordinate 3,935,317 of NW_028221436.1, forward strand.
CCCCACTGAAGACACCACCTGGAAGGATGAAGTATCACTTTGCAAAGATTTTTCCAATTTCGGTTAAGATGAGGACATCTCAATTCTTTAAGTTGGGGTGATTGTAAGGTTTCCAGTTTTCGAAACCTTAAAATTTTACAAAGCTTGTAAAATTAACTTGAAAACCATTGTTGAAGGATTGGTATTTTTGGAATCATAAGTAGAGCTTTACTATGGTTAGTAATTTTCAGAATCAAAATCCGATAAAAACAGAAAAAGTTACAGGCCTTGGAAGGTTACAATAGGAATTCAATTAGTTAATAAAAAATGGATGGTTTCAGTAATAATTATTAGCAAAGACTTTCTTATCCTAAGATTCCAGAATTAACTGATATTCCAATTTTCATCATTAGAAATCAATAAAATTAACCAAAATCGATTCTGGAAGGTATGGGGGTAGTGTGGAGCTGGGGGGAATCTGCCAGAGACTGATTTAGCAGTAGTTGGCACCATTTGTAAGCTAGGGGCCTGCTTGGGGTGTCGAAACCTGCCAGAAGGTACCCGGGGCCCAGAAAAACTATAAAAAGACCCCCTTCCCTTCATAAAAATTTGGACTCGGAGCCTTGACACACTCTCTCTCATCTAGAGAGAACACTACGTAGAAATCACTAGAGATTAAGCTCTATTTGTTCTCTGCTGGTTGTTGTAATTAAGCTGGAAATATTAAGCGAATTAATTATTCTATCATATTAGGGTTGAAATTATCCAAATTAACCATAAATTAATCAAAAATATATTAATTAAGCTTAGATTAAGTTGAGGTAATTATGAGAGCTGCATTAGACAATCATTAAGCTAGGAAATTATCTTGAAATTTTTTGAGTAATTTTCATAATTAATTAGACAGAATTACACTATTTTTAAGAGAAAATTAAAGGGGAAAATAATCAAATTGATTCAAAATGATTTGAGTTATTTATCAGAGGTTAATTATATGTTAAGAAACCCATGATAATTTTTCAAGCTCAGATCATTAATTTACCTATTTACTTTAGCACAAATACTTTGTTTTTAAGACAAATTAAATAGGAAAATTTAGTAAATTGATTCTAAATGCTTTGAGTCATTTATCAGTGGTTAATTATATTTTAGGAAACTGGTGATAATTAGGTCAAGCTCAGATAATTAATTTATTTAATTACTTTAGAAAAAATACTCTGTTTTTAAGAAAAATTAAATAGGAAAACTTAGCAAATTGATTCAAAATGCTTTGAGTTATTTATCAGTGGTTCATTATATGTTAAGAAACCCTCGATAATTAAGGCAAGCATAGACCCTTATTTTATCTTATTACTTTAGCAGAAATACTCTATTTTTAGGACAAATTAAATAGAAAAAATTAGCAAATAGATTCAAAATGATTTGAGTTATTTATCAGAGGTTAATTATATGTTAGGAAACTCTTGATATTTATGTGAAGCTCAGATAATTAATTTATCTAATTACTTTAGAAGAATTACTTTGTTTTTAGGACACATTAAATAGGGGAAATTAGCAAATAGATTCAAATTGGTTTAAGTTATTTATCGGAGGTTAATTACATGTTAGAAAGCCTATGAAATTATGTCAAGCTCAGATAATTATTTTATCTAATTACTTTAGCACAAATACTTTGTTTTTAGAACAAATTAAATAGGGGAAATGAGCAAATAGATTCAAAATGATTTAGTTATATATCAAAGGTTAATTATATGTTAGGAAACCCGTGATAATTATATGAAGCTCAAATAAATAATTTATCTAATTACTTCAGCAAAATTACTCTGATTTTAGGACACATTAAATAGAGAAAATTAGCAAATAGATTCAAATTGGTTTGAGTTATTTATCAGAGATTAATTACATGTTAGGAAACTTGTGATAATTATGTCAAGCTCAGATAATTAATTTACCTAATTACTTTAGTAGAATTACTTTGTTTTTAGAAAAAATTAGTAAATTGATTCAAAATTATATACGTTATTTATCATAGGTAAATTATACCTTTCGGAACCCATGATAATTATGTACCTTCAAATAATTAATTTACCTAATTATCCTAGTAAAATTATATTATTTTTAGGGAAAAATAAATAGGAGAATATAGTAAACTAATCCAAAAACCTTTGATGTAAATATCAAAGGTAGAACACACCTTGAGGAATCCATGATAAATATCCCAACCTCAGATAAATAGTTTAGGTATTTATCTTCAATAATAGTAACTAATTTTGCGTTTAAAATAGAGAAAGGAAATTAGTAAATGAATTTATCTAATTACCAAATAAATACATGAGGTCCAAAATCACTATTGAAGGGTGGGAAAATTACCTCAGCATAAATGGATGGTATAACAAATTACTATTAGTAAAATTTTGCCTAATTAGACCATAAGTATAGGAGAGAAAGGTTATAAATCAAATTTATGAAAATTCTTAAAGATAGAACATATTCAATTACAATTTAGGGTGAGTAATCCATTAGCCGATAGAAATTTATAATTTACTAAGGCTAAAATGGGATATAGACTAAGGAGAAACGTAGTTAAAGGGCTTCCCAAATTAAATGGTAATTTTGGAAAATTACTTATAGCATAAATAAGTCACAAGAGGAATATCTCATCAAATTGACCATTAAAGATACCTACTTACTCCAAAAATCCTTATTTTTGGGTTTAAAAAAAAGAAAAAATAAAATTATTCAATTAAACTTCTAATGGATTAAGTCTTTTTATAAGGCTGCCGACATGGCTCCAAAGAGAACCAGGGGAAATCCTCTTACTGAGGAAGAGGATGTTAGCAACAAGCGAAACAAAGCCACTAATGACCATGAGGCTGGGCCTAGCCATAGGCCAACAGAGGAAAGTCTACGGGCACCCGCCCCACAGCACATGGACGAGTAGTCCCAGGTGGATTTGTATTTTGTTCACTTAAAATCTTTTAAAGTTCATTTTTAAGTTAACATTGCATACGTAAGGTTAGGAAGGATAAATTGGCTGTAAATGGAAGGTAACTTCCACGAAACCAACGAGCAATGATTTTAAATAGGAAAGAAATGATTGGGTTCTGACTGATTGACCTAGGAAAGAAATGTTTGACCATCCTTAAGATAGCTTGTCTCAAGACACCTCTGATTCCTTGGAAATATTTTACTCCAGGTAATGAGTAATGATGGAGATACCATCATGGATGAGTCGGTTTCCTCAGCACGTCCTAGAGGAACCGCCCGGTTGTATGGGCAACCGGTTGGCGTATGGGCGCCCAGACTTTGGGTGATGTCTTTTTCCACCCCGGTTTTTATAAATAAGGAATGGGTGCCGTTTTTCACCTCTGTATAGATGGTCTTGAAACAAACCAATACTAGTCAGAGATACTTCAGAATGACAGTACCTTGTCTTAGGTCTAAAGATGTTTGTTTGCTAAAAGAATTTCTTCAAATACTGTTTTCAAAGGTTGTCTTAATGAAGTGCAGTTGTGAAAGTTAAGAAGGAATCATTGTTTTAATTGTGAAAAGAATGTGGTAGTAATTAAACAACACAGAAATCACGTGTGAGTGCGGGGTGGTAAGTGGGGATTGACTAAGGTTGTCAATCATGGACGGATGGACCTTATTAGTTAGGTAACTATCCATTCTCGCGCACTAAAATGTTTAGAAACTTCTTCACTTGGAAGAGGAATCCACCAACGGCTATGCCCTCACATATGTTAAGGGGAAAAAAGCGTTGGCTAAGGAAACCAAAATCTGAATGATGATAAAGTTATAGAGCCGGAATTTTTTTAATGGTCTCATTTCCACTACGAGATAGAACTAGGCCTCTTTCTAGGGCTATAAACCTAAACCATTGTCAATGTAAGGGTGAATTCCCTAGAATTTTTCTTGTTTAAGGACTCTGACTTTAGTAGGCCTAGAGACCTGTCAATGGTACCATCCCGTTTTTGGTGTCGGTGGGATTGGGGACCTTACATTTAATCTACTTCCTAGATTCTCAAAGAGACTCCTCTAGAAATTACTGGTCATTCTAAGATCTTTGTCCGACACTATGGATGTTGGAAAGCCATGATACTTAAAAATTTGAGATCCAAAGAGGGTTGTCATTTGATGTGCCTTAATAGTCTTTTTGACAGGCATAGAATGTGTTTTCTTGCTAAGCCCATCGACTAAAACAATCCAAGTTGCTTCGCTCGATCAAATTTCAACTTTTAGTATACCACGCATTTTGAAATATACTCTTGTATGTTTACTTTTCATGGTAGACCAATAGAAATACATTTCTACTCCTTGAAGAGTAGACTATGGATTCCCTTTTTTCCGTGCATAAGGAGAAGTATGGGATTCATACATGACTTTCTTATTGTATGGGTGAATAACACATAGCCTATTGCCGTTTGGAAGATAACCATCCTTCAAGGTGAATGGTTCTTTTTTTCTCCCCTGATGCAAAGGTTGTAATTAGATACTTAAAGTCTCGATCAATAGCATACTCATCTAGCATAAAGTCTGTAATTAGAGTCTACAAAGGCTGTAATTAGATACTTAAAGTCTCGATCAATAGCATACTCATCTAGCATAAAACATCGATCATTGTGAGTTGCTATAGACACCACATTTACCTTGGTCGGTTGTGAAAGTGCATCGACCACTTGCTTGTGCTAGCCAACAATGTGAGCAATATGAAATTTACATTGCAAAAGAAAATTTTCCCACCTCATTTGTTTGTTGAAGAGCTGGGTTTGCATCATGAAGTTCTTGAGGCTTTGTGATCCATTCGTAGGATGAATGGAGTCCCCAAGAGATAGTGTTTCCACGTGTTTAGGGCATATAGAATAGCTAGTAGCTCTTTTTTGTATTTGCCCAATACTCACTTATAGAAGTTGAGTTTTTGACTCTTATATGCTATGGCATGCCCTTTCTGAAGCAAAATAGCTCCAAGGCAATTACCATAAGCATCGCATTGGACCTCAAATGGCTTTGAGAGATCTAGTAGTGTGAGCACACATTGAGAGATAAGATTCTTCTTAAGCTTCTTGCACTTTTGCAGTCCATGAATACTTAACGTTCTTTTTTGTTAAGTCATGTAATGGGCTTGCTATTAGCGAGAAATTTTTTTAATGAAGCATCTATAGTATGCACACATACCTATGAAGCTTCGTACCTCCTGTAGATTCCTTGGATTAGGCCATCCTTTTATTATCTCTAACTTTGTTGGATCCATACGAGTGCCATCTTTAGAGATAATGCGACCTAAATCTTGAATCTCTTGTAGGAAAAATTCACTTTTCTTTTGATTAATAAAAAGCTTATTCTCTCTCACAACTTGAAAGATTACCTAGAGGTGTCGCTTGTACTCTTCAAGAGAATTTGAATGGCCTGAAGATTTTTGTCCATCATGAGTTTGAATGTGTCTCGAGCATTTGTCAGGCCAAAACTTGTAAATTATCAAATAGACCTTCTACCATCTCTTTTTCCACCAATTCATGCACTTGCCTCATGATCTCCTCTTGTTGAGCTTGTGAAACTCGATAAGAAGGCTTGTTAGGCGGTGAGCTTCTTGGTAGGAGCTCAATTGCATGGTCATCATCCCTCATTTTAGAGATAGCTCACTAGGGATGTCATCAATGAAAACATCTTGGAATCCATTTAGGAAATTAGACAACTCTAATTCCTCTTAATTTCCTTTATTGTAGAGATATGGTGTTCCCCAACTCATTAGCATCTATATACATGCTCTCTTCCCTGTAGGTGAAGTAGATTCTCCTTTTAGGGAGCTTCATGTTGGAAGCCATGTGGTTAAACCATGGTGCCCCAACGATAACATTCTCATGTTTGAGTGGGGAGATGAAGAAATCCTTTTTGTCCACATAGCTTTGGGCATGAAGCCTTAATTTTCCAATTAAGGAAGTAACTGAGACATCTTGTCCCTTGATAGCTCCATTGCTTTCAATGCATCTCCCATCTCGTGGGCTTGTATGCCTAGCTTAGTGGTCAACTCCGTGGATATGAAGTTTTGAGTTGAAACGGGTCAAACAAAAAGGCATCATGCTCTTGCATCTTTCCCCAAGCATAGGAAAGGAGAAACCCTTGGCAATGAGCATCCTCTTTTGGAGCTTCAAACATAGAGGCTCTAGGAGTCTCATTGCGGACAATTCTCTTGGGGCAAGGACGATAACCATGGCCTTGATCCCCACACTTAAAACATTATGGTCCTTACTAAAAGCTTTTAGCTCTTTAGGAGAGAGTTCATATTTACCTTTGTAAACTCCCTTCTCCTTGGATCGATTGTTGTTGTTGTTGGAATAGCCTTGGTAAGAATTTTGGGCATTGGTTTTCCTATTGGCATCACTTTTGTCTTTATTTTCCATGGGCTTGACATTCCGTCCTAGATCCTTGTGTGTGAAGGAAATTGATGTGTGAAGCAACCATGTGACACTATCATTCTATTTTGGATGTGTTCTGTTTGAAGTTGTTAGGCAATTGTTGACCGTCCTTATCTCATCACTATCTCCTCACTTGCCGGCTTCCAAGACTTATTCAAGACTTTGTGTACTCTTGGTAGTAAGCTTTTCATTTTGTTTTTTGAGAGTTTTTACTTTTGGGGTTTTGTCCTTTTGGGATTGTGTGGTTTCAGGCTTGGTTGTTATGGTTTCCTGTGTGTCTCCTAGAATCACTTTTACCTTTGTCTTTTTTCCTCTCCCCTTGTTTTGTAGTTTGGTTGTCCTAATCACATTCCAGGATTCCTTTCACTTGTTGTGAGCCTTGATGCAATCATGGGCTCCAACAAAATAGAGATATTCATTTTTGCCTTGGATTATTGGGGGTCGTTTATGTCCCTTTGATTTCCCTTGTTTCTTTCTACATTTCTCCCTTTGTTTTGTCCTAGTTTCTTGAAGATCTCTAGCAATAATATCAAGCTCGACTGGCTCACGCTCTCATAGCAACATGTAGATTTTTTCTGGCTCTGAATGAGGTACTATCTCATCGTCAACCAACCCACGCTCAAATTCTTGCACATATGCAGAGCTATTATGATCATATGTTAGAGGGTCCTCATTAAAAGAGGTCTCCATGTCTCATATTAAAATAGCTTCTTCAAATGGATTAGAGTCCATCATTCTGATGGGGATTACATCATATATGTCATCATCACAAAATTTAGTCCTTTATTTTAGTGCACTTACATTAAGAGTGGACAAGATTTGTATCCATTCATGGGGATCTATGAGGTCTTCTAGAAACGGATTCAAATGCACTATGTGTTCACTTAGTGCTTGATCCACCAATTTCATATTCACCAAAATAATCTCTTGGATAGGTTTCTTAAAGATCCGATCATTTGAATCATTGGATTCATCTCGCATGAGTCTTCGCTGAAGTCAATGATAATCTTGAGGAATAGGAGTCAAATTCATCTATAGGAGTGCGAACTACATCCCTATAAGTGAAATCTTGTAGATTCACTCGAGTGATGGAATCCTCATGCCATAGATAAAGGTAATTGTAACCCCAATCCTGGACTACTTTCATTTGTCGCATGAATGTTCTTCCCAATATCGTAGTTGGTGTTCTTCTTGAAGTCAACTACGATGAAAGTATGTTCATACATCACACCACAGGATTCCATAGTAACCCTGCATATAATTCCCAATGGTCTTTCCAAGTTCTCGTTGGCTAGTTGTAGATCCATGGTTGTCGTAACCATAGGCAAACTTCACCATTTCTTCCAAATAGCCTTAGTTGCGATGCTTATTCTTGCTCCCGTATCTAGGATAGCCAAACTCTTGACTTTCCCCATTCATATTGGTAGCATGGAATTTCCTTTGTCCCTCTCTTGCTTTTTGTACTTCTTCATCTTGTTAAGGGGCACCCTTTTGACTTTCTGTTTCATTTCTAAGAACTCTTGGGCTTTTAAATATGAGGGGACAAGTTGTAGAGCATCATGTATTTGAGTCCACAACTCTGGTTGGTGTCTCAATAATTCCCGAAGTGGTAATGTGGTTCTTAGTGGGGTTGACAAAATGTCTCGTATATGTGCTATGGTCCCATTTTTGAGAATTCTCCTCAAGGCTAGACTAGACTCCCATAGACTTTCAAAAATTAGGTTATGAATCTCCTATGTAGGAAGCCATGGAGTTGGCCGCTTCACTCTTCGTTAAGCTCAATGGTTCGTGTGCTTCTTATGGAGTTTCTTCTATAAGGTTGGGTAGTGTTGGTAGAGAATCTGGCACTAATATGGTTTTAGCCTTATCTCCCTAAGTCTCCTTTTGGTCCCTTATCTCTTGCTTTTTTGTTTTCTCTGAGTTTTCTTTTGAGTTTCCGTGGCACTTCCCCTCTTTGTCATGGTCTCCCTCCATGCCTTTTCTTATTTGTGACCTGGTAATTACATTAACGGGCACAACTTCCTTAACATTGTTGGATTCACTCAAAGGTTGTACCACATCAATGAATCCTAGAGTAGTGCGCGGTATGGTGGATGGTTTGACTGCTTTACTTAGGCAATCTTTTGATAGATGCTCAATACTACAACCTTCATAGTATCGAGGGGCTAGCTTGGTCCTCTTGGTGCTACATTGTTTTCAATCCTCCTAGGATAGTCTCTGGCCCAATTCTCTAAACCACATTCAAAGAATGGCCCTGCTACAGTGGATATGTTAGGATGTGCGTGGCTCTTGGTTGGTTGTATCCTCCTTGTTGTGTATACTCTCTATTGGTTAAAAGCATAAGAGTCTGAGTGTTCATGGTGATCATTTGATCTGGATTCAAATTATCATAATCTTGATTGTAGTCTCCCATAGGATTGAGAGTTAAAAGTTTTCTTACCCATAGCCTAAGTAAATTTGGACCAATTTTTGGGACCTATGGTCCTCTTCATGAGCTATATAGTGTAACACAATAGGATTGGGGGGTGTTGATTGAGTGCCTAGGGCTGGCCTAACCTTGTCAATTGATGATATTTGTTTGGTTGAGAAAATGTTGCTTATGATGGTGCTCCTCCTATCTCTCTAAGGTATCTCTGACAACTATAGCACTCATTGGTCTCATGGTTTCCCCATCTTCTACAAGGCTCGCACCATTTCAAAGGTGATGCACTTGGTTCTCGAGCACAGAAAGAGTTGTGAGAAGGCCTGCTAGGGTTCATTCATAGGACTTGTCTAAGCCTATGGATTACTTGGTCTGCTATGTTCTGAGCTTCAGCTTCTAGCCTATCACTTCTCATACTCATCACTCTTTGATTATCTCTAGAGGGGTTTCCTTGTCTATTATCATCTATTCTCTGGGCTTCAAAGAAATAGACATCAGTCTGTGTGATTTTGTGAGAAAAGAGTCATATAGATTTGATGATCCTGCAACCCTTCTAAGAAACAAGAAATAAGGCGTTCCTCCTTCGAACTTTGGATTTCGGACATCGAGCAGTGTATTGCTTTAGTCGGTCTATGCTTGCCTTTACTATTTTGTGTTCCTCTTGCTTGAAGTTAGGATTTTTGTTGCATTGTTATGTTTAATCCCAATTTTGGAGTGTGCCTCACTGAATTGTTTTATGAGTACTGCAAAATTGTAGAGTACGTATGACTTGAGTGTCTGAAACTAGGAAAGAGGTGTCCCTCCTGGAGTCAAACCAAACTCTTGTACTTTCATGTGTACATTTATGATTCCCTCTGCATATAAAAGCTAGTGATAAGATGCCACATGTTCATATAGATCTCTTGTTCCATTGAACTTCTTGATGAACTTTTGAAGGCTCGTGGGTCTTATTTTCTTTGCTAAGCTATCGTCTGGTCTTCTCCTAGTTTTATCCCTCATATATTTCCTAGGTTCGGGCCTTGTTATGGGGATTATTAATCTATCTCTTGAAGTCCCGTAATGCCCCTTATCCGCTCTACTTACCCTTGGATTGATAGACCTAAAAGACTCTCTATGAGGAACTCCTCATTCTTGTTCAGGAATGGGTGTTCTACCTCTTACACTCATATTTAGGCTAGCAAACGCCGATGTTAGAGGAGGCATGTATGGGGGAGTTGGTACGTCGTATTCCTCTTCCCTAGGCCTTGCCATAACTCCTGGTACTATACGAGCTTCCTCTCTAAAAACCTATTTGTCATGCCACATATAATGTCCTAATCTGTCTGGTGAAAGAGCCTCATATTTGTTTCCCAAGTGTCGTGTATGCTTATAGGAGAGAATCCCTTCCCTCAAAGACAAAAAGCGTTGTTTCTGGTGGGTATTCAAGCCATCTGTGGTAGTTGTTCTATAAACTATTCCACACGTGTTTTGGTACAAGAGCACACTGGCATTGTCCACATATACCCTTTTTACTTACATAATGTAAATTGGGATTGAAACATCAATAGGTCTAGATGTTACCTCTTCCAATCCCATCGATGTCAATGGTGGTGTACTTGGTTTAAAGCCCACTGTTCGTGAAGGTCTTTGAGGAGGTGAATCCTCTCGGTAATCCATCAAATTTGGGGTGGACATTGTGCATCCTTCCTTTCCAAGGTGTATTGTGCCTATGGAATTCATATGCTCAAAATAAGGTGTTAGCACATAATGTATCCCAATTAAGTTCATGTATTGGTCTCCTTGAAAGTTGACCCATACGTTTGACTCACAACGGGATAATATATCCTCTATCTTGACCATTATGTGGCTCTCCAAATCTCCATATAGTTTTGCACCATGTACATTGGTTCGTATATACAATAGTTTAGTGTCAAAATGGAGTCCATTGAGACCATGGAGTCCAAGCAATGTATTTGCTTTAAGAATCATATGACAAAGTAGATTGGTACCTCTTTAGAGATGGAATTTAGAAAGTTTAGTGTGTGCCTCCATAGAAGTACTTGTAGCATCAAGTTGATTACCTTTCTGCCCTTCTTCATTGGGGTCAACACCATTCAGAGCTGGCATTATCGGTCACTTGTTTGAATTGCCTCCCACTCCTCCCAATTTTACCTAGCTAGTGGGTCATAGCCCCTCTTTTGTAGCTTATATCCCTTGAGAGCATGGGAGCCAAGTCTCTAGGGGTGGTTTTTTATGACTAAGGATAGGATCTCGTTTAAGAGATTTTCCAAAATTATTTTGTCTAGAATGCCCATATGAGGCTTGTGCCATTTGTATGCGTCAAATCCCTTTGGGCAAGCGCGAGACACATTTGTGCACCTATGGTACTTGGGCCAAGAGCCTGCCATGATAGTAGCCACATGGGGGTAGGTGGAGTCACTTCATGAGAGCAATCTTGTGGAAAGGGCAAGTGCCACAACCACTATGAACATCTAAAGGAGCATAGGCGTCCCTCCCAAAGAGGTTAGAGGAATTTGCACACACAACAAAGAATCTGAGAGTCCAAGACTCTACTAGGAGCCCAATTGAGAGAGAGAGAGAGAGAGAGAGAGAGAGAGAGAGAGAGAGAGAGAGCGTGCGTCATGGTGTGGCTGGTGGCCGATAACCTTGGTGTTGCCTCGAAGGTCTTTTCCTAGCAAGCTAGGATCTAGATATCGCACAGGTAAGACAATGTGGGGGTAACAAGGGAGGGGGGTTGGGACATGCTCAGGCAAGAACAGTCCATGCCCGCTTTGCCCCCCCCCCCCAATTAGATTTAATAAAATTAAAAAAAGAGCAACAAACAAGAATACCTTTCTCAACGAAAGAAAGGAGAGATATATCCCCCCCTTCTCTCTCTCTCTCTCTCTCCTCTCTCTCTCTCTCTCAAGAATTGGGCTTGAAACCCTTTGTATTACTTGAAATATTACATAAAAAAGGCCAACTGCCATCAACATACACCAAATACATAAGATGGTAATTATCCTAGGCTCAAAACACACTTATTAACCTGAGATAAATAGGAGAATTACAAATCTGAGGGGAAAACCCCAAGAGTAGTGCAAGGAAAAAGATATAAGCAGTAGGGATAAGTGAGGGCCATGCTAATTGCATTGTGTGTGTGCGCACGTGTGTTTGCTTGTCTTTAGTGTGTGTGGTTGTATGGTTTGTGCATGTACACACGCTTGGTAGGTAATGTTAGGGTTTGTATGTGTGTTATGTGTTTTTTTCTTATTTTGGATGTGTTTTGCTTGGTGGGGTCATGATTAGGGTTTTGGGGCCATTTTGTGTTGGTGTGTCTCCTTTTTGCTTGGGCTGGTCGGTTGCGTGGGGTTTCCTCTCCTCTTTTGGATTTGTGGGTTGTACTTTATCTTCGGATTCCACTGTCTTCCCAGTAGATTCTTGTACGAGCCCGTCCTACACTTTGTTGTTACTTTTGCAAGTGTTGCAGACTTGCAATGTTCTCTTGGAGCTGCCCCTCTTTGTGCTATGGATTTGCTGATGATTTTGCAAGTGGGATGCTACTTCTATATATTAGAGGTTTTGTTGTACGAGCGGTGCTGCTTGGTGTGGATGGTGGCCGACAACCTTGGTGTTGCTCTGGAGAGTCCGTGATGCGCACATATATTTTCCTCCTTGTACCGTCCATGGGGTTTGATGTCTATCTTGAGGGATTTTTCATCCTTGGTATATCTGGATTTGACATTCCTTGTAATTACAACATACCAAGGATATATTTACAACATATCCTTGGTATGCTCACATTCAGATGGCATGGCTACCAGGTAAATGTATGTAGGTATGCCTGCGAATGCACGTGTATGTATTAATCCAGCTGATCTTTAAAGGGCCTGCCTTCTGTATGTATCTATCTATGCTTAGTCATTCTAGTGAAGAATTAATTCAACCTTACATTAAGCTAAACCCACTGCTACCATATTTGACACACATGAATGTTACACCTCTTTCTGTTCTATTTTCATTTAATAGGCATGGCATGCCCTCCGAGCTCTGAAGGGGCTGGTGAAGCTACAGGCATTCATGAGGGGTCACATAGTGCGGAAGCAAGCAGCCATCACACTGAGGTGTATGCAAGTGCTGGTTCGTGTGCAGGCGCGGGTACGTGCATGCCGTGTACGCATGTCTGAGGAAGATCAAGCAGTTCAACGCCAGCTCTTCTACCGACGCCAGCAGGAGAGCCGCCCTAGAAGATCCATGGTATCAGAAATCCCTCTTCCTAAGAAAACGTTTTTTGTTCCTTGTAATACTCATTTTGCTTATGTTGAAACATTAAATTCTAATTAGCACTAACATTATGTTCTTTGGGGTGTTCCAGGATCGGTGGATTGGTAACTCTGGTGCTGCAGAGCAATTGAACAACAGACAGGAAGGCTCCAATCATGCCTCCAAGCGTGATCGAAACACTAACGGAGGATCCGAACAAGTAAACATAAATTGGCTCTTATAAAAAAATTTCATAGACAACTTCTTTTAGTTTCTCTTTCTCAAGTAATTTATGGTTTCTGCCCCTAAGAGAAGAATCCTTGCTATCAAATTTTTTATCTGTTTCAATTTTTTTCACAGCTGTGGAAAGGTCTGCCCAAGCAAAACTCAATGGTAATAGATGGCGAGCCAGACAAGAACCATTGGGGTTGGACATGGCTGGACAGATGGATGGCAGCACGACCATGGGAAATCCCCATTTTTGACGAGCTTATGAATGGCATGATGGAATGCCGGCTAAAATAGTTGAAATGGACACTGGTCGCCCACGGCCGGGTGGGGCCCTTAGCACCAAGCGCAGGAATGGTTCCACCTCCATTGAGCATAGCATGGCTTCCACACCTCATCAACCCCCAACTACCAGCCCCGATTCACGCCCACACGTCCGCACCACTTGAACCTTTACATTGGCCAAACTAGCCCGAGTGAGGGGAGTGGCCACCATTCCATCGCCAGCCCCGTTTCGGACAGCGTTTCCCCCGCCATAATACATGATCTTAGCCCCGTCGATTTTAATCTCCGTGCCAAGGTGGACAGCGTCCTATCTACTGCCCAGAGTAGTCCGCGATCCAGGACAGGTGGTGGTAAGTAGAGTGGGCTCGGTACACGTCATGGGCCCCATGATTTTTATGATGATAAGTACTCAGAGGATTTGGGTGCCTACCCCAATTACGTGGCCACCTCTCAATCAGCCAAGGCTAAGGTAAGGTCACATAGTTCACCCAAGCAACGGCCTGACCCGCCTGAATTGATCAAGGTGGGTGTGGGGTCAAAGAAGCGGCTATCACTCCACGATAGGGGTGTCCGCCCAATGATGCCTCCATCGCTGTTCGTATGCAACGCTCCTCCTCACAAGTGCGCTCTGCTGTGAAGGGCTTCCCTCCAAATGTGGCCCCTCTCCGGCTTGACCGCTCCTCCTTGTCCCTCCGGGATAGTGACACCTCTTCTGTCAATGGTGACTTCCGCTGGGCCTTCAAATGAGTCCTTTACCTCCTCCCTCTCTTCTCAATCTTGTAGTGTACATCACAACTCTTGTGAACAAGAGAAATTTGCATCTTAATTTACATAGTTGTAGACAAACAGAGAAATTTGATACACTATTTTTTCTTCAACATTGTAGTATTTCATTTCTTCCATTGGTGAGCTGGATTGGGGATGAGGTTATAGGGATGAGTCGAGGTCTTCCACACCCCACCCAAATTATTGATTTAGTTTTTAAAGACTAGTGGCCTATGGATGACATGGTGGCTTCGTTGAATAACAGAGTTTTGTTAATATAAGCTTTTCAATTGATTATCAGCTCATACTACAAATTACCAAAGAGGATCCTAAAATTTTTCTAGCATATGGCTCATGTCGAGAGAGAGAGAGAGAGAGAGAGAGAGAGAGGTAGGTTTATAACAAGCCATAAATGAGGGTTTGAAATAAACCCAAGTTTAGGGTATGGGTCATGTTGTGTGTGTGTGTGTGAGAGAGAGAGAGAGAGAGGTTTATAACAAGCCATTAATGAGGGTTGAAATAAACCCAAGTTTAGCGCAAATCTTACGTTCTAATTTTGATATGAAATTGAGAGTCGAGCAATGTGCGGTAAAGTCTTTTTTCTTAGCCGGCTAAATTTCCTTCGAGTTACTACGAAACTTGAAAGTGATGTGGTGCAAGCTGTCTTTATGATCATGCGGTGACTTATGAGGTCCAACTGATTGGGTGATGGCAAATGTGAGGATGGTGCGCGGACCATATCCACTCGGAGCAATGTGTCGGATTTTGGAGTGATGGAGTTGCGATGATACCATGAAAGTGATGTGGTGCAAGTTGGCTTTATGATCATGTGGTGACTTATGAGGTCCGGCTGATTGGGTGATGTGACGATGGTGGTCGGACCATATCCACTCCGTCGAGGATGGGATTTGTCAGGCTCAACTGTAGCAAGGCTCATCTTTGAGTTTAGCACCTTGGAGAAGCGTGCAAATATCGCATCAGCATAGTCAAGAAACAGAGGTCTCAGCATCGGAGGCTAAGCGAGCATCCATGACTAAGAGGGTAGAAAGCATGAGAAAGCAAAGGCAACGAGGGTAAAGAGAGCGAGAAAATGACAGAATGAATATGGGCTACTAGAGAATGAGACAAACTAAAAAACTTCAACTTACACTTTGTTTTGGGCACCCACTTAACATTATGGCCGCCCAATTAATAATATGGGTGCCCACTTATAATTTTGAGGTAGACTTTATCAAAAATTTTAATGACCATAAATTTTTTAAAACAAAAACACCACTTACCGCCACAAGACCATTGTCTATAAAAAAAAATTAAAACTGCCAAGAACATCTATGTTCAGGATGTCTATCGATCTATCAATCTATTTATCTCTCTATCTATCTAATTTATCTAACGATCGATCTATCTATCTATCCATCTAGCTTTGTCTCTATCTATCTATCTATCGAAGTGTTGCCTGTAAGGACTCTTGCTTTTTCTTTCATAGTCAAGCCTTGCTTTCACATGTTTGGTCCTTGGAGCTTTGGGGCTTCGATCCACGAACCTCAAAACAACATGGGTTTTCAAACTCACAACAAAGGTCTTTGAGTGTAGGTGATCTCACCAATAATGCCCAACAAGTGGAATAATGTCCTTTTTCTAGTCTGTCTTCTATTCCATCGATAAAATTAATTGGTTGGCATTGGGTACAAAATAAAGCATTGTTTTTTAACATCATTAGATCAATATTCTTATGCTTTGCTTGATCCCTATCTTTGTAAAGTTTGCTACAAAGCCCCTTTTGAAAGCGTCAAAAATTGTGAAAGCATGCAGATCTAAAGCTTGGAACCAGGAAAAGGCCTTCCCTTCTAGTATCAATTCAAACCCTTCAAGAAAGGTATGGAGATTAAACACTTTCTCAACTCTAGTTACTTGTTTAAATGAAGCCAAATGATCATATGGATCCTCGGACCCATTAAATTTCTTGATCCATTTTTGAACATGTGATGATTTGGTCTTGTTACGTGATGGATCCTAGGATGATCTACCATACATAAACCCTATAAATGCTATCAATGTGTGAAGCGTTGATTATTTAGTGACAGATTGAATAGGTAATATTGCCACAAGCCTAAAGGGCAAAAGTACCAAAATAGGCAATAATTACTATTCTCCAAAAATGATACAAATAGGGTTGAATCGACATGTGGGTTTATTCATTGTGAAGATAATATCAATATATTTGCTTCGAGTTTCCAACCTCATTGATCAGATGTATCAGCTAAGAATGGAGATTTAATCGTTAACACAACCATCTTGTGGGAATGTATAATGTTTAATGTGAATAGGATGAAGCCCAAGCCAAAGTGCAATGTAATGTGAAGAAGCAATATAGGCTTGCAAGATCTACAAATCATAACCAGTGTTATGTAATTATCCTTATTTCTAAAGAATGCGAGCCTAAGTTATTAGTCCTAGCTTTGGACCTAGGTATAAAAGTGAACACTCAACTTGGGGCTTTTTTGTCATTTCTCTCAAAGAGCTGTCCAAGTCTAGCTCTCCTCTATTCTAAGATTACTTCAGGTTTCCATAGCTTAAGAAACCCATTGTAATCGATTTTTTGTGACTAATATATGAACTGGACAATGACTTCTTTCTTCTTCTTTTTTACTCTTGCAATGTCTATGTGAGCAATGCATGCTTCCTGCTTAAGTGATTAAGTGATTGATGCTTATGTGTGCTTGCTTGTTAGCTTAGCTGATAGCATTGTTGTCTTTCATCAAGTAGTGTGGGTTGAGTTAATTAGTGTTTGAGCTTGCATGAAGCATTGTATGCATGTGCGGTGTGTGTGAGTGAAAGAATGTTTGCCTTTGAGTGCTAGTTCATTTCTCCATTGCTTGATTAGAGTAGGATTGTGAGGACAAGGGTCCTCTAGACAAAGGTCCAATCATGCAGTTCAATGGGCGTCCTAATATGAAACGTCCAACTAACTAGGGTTAGGACCTATATAAGGACATGGTTGGGTGGTGATATGCACTTAAGCACATTGGGCAGGTAGCCTACAAGTTAGCACTTTCGGAGCATCCTAAAGTTTATCTTGTCTTTCATTTTAGCCGTTTAAGAAAACAGCTAGGACAGAATGATAATATTGTTGACACAAGAGTGTTAGTGGATATTATTGAGCCACCTAGTGTTTCTCATGAGCCAGAATGTATCCTGGAAAGGCATGAGCAACATACTAGATATTATGTTCGCCAACAAGTATTGGTAAAATAGAAAGATAGACCTGAAGAAGGGTCTACATGGGAGACTTTAATGGAGAAGCCGATCTAGTATGGGACGATGAATGCACATTTCAACACTTTATGAGGTTTGTTGGATGCGCTCTACCACACCAACTAGAGACCTTTGTTTGGGTAACCACAGTTGCAGCTCCTTACAAGAACATGTCCTCCATGACAAATCTTTTTTGCACTTTTGTGCAAGCACAAGTGTTGTCACTATCCAATGGGTCCGTTCAACCTATGGAAGTACTGATTTCTCTCAAGTTCGAGGACCAACAACAACAATAAAGGATGTTGCACTCAAACATGTGACCGTTCCAGAATTTAAAGGTGAAGAACGTAAGCGCAATAAAGATGTTGTCCAAACCTATCTATACAAGTGGAGTGACATTCATTATCTACGAGGTACACAGGATCATGCTACGACAAATGAGACTAGTTTCTCTTCAGGGGAAGGCCTACAAATGGTGGATGTCCATCCCTATTATGACTCGTCCAAAGTCTTGGGAAGAGTTCAAAGATGTCTTTTGCAAGGAGTTCTTGCCCGACAATGAACAATCCAAGAATTGGACTGCTTGGGATGCGTGCCGCATGGGCAATTTGTCTCACACAAATTACATCTCCAAGTATAGAGAGATTATTCTCAAGCTTGATGATCTCAATGAATTCTAAAAGCAAAGAGGCTTCTATGAGGTCTCAATCAAGATTATAGACTTCATGTTAAATCTCATTATCCAAACTCGTTGGATGAAGCAATTAAGCATGCTCAGACATTTTATGATGATCTGGGAAAAGAAAAGAAGGATGTTAATCGCTCAAGCACGGGCGATTGGTGATGTCACAGCTGTTCTCCTCCACGTAGAAAAGGATACAAGAAGCAAGTTGTATCTCCACAAGATAAGGGGGCTAAGAAAGCCAAGAGTTCCAAGGATGGACCCCTTTCATTAGAAGATTTTAAACGTGCCAAGAAGGATAAAGTATGCTACAATTGTCTTTCGAATAAGCATTCCAAGAAAGACTGTCCTCGTTTGCAAGGTAAGCAAACAAAAGCATATAAGAGAAAAGAGAAGGCTTTACACATGGTACACCGCTTGACCCGAGACTCGTCACCTAAGTACTCAGCAGTTGAGGTACTACATATCGAAGAGCAACATGAGTGTTATGTTACTGCCGCTATGTGGCAACCTAAATTTTGTCCTCATGAGTTGTTTCAGATGCATGGTACTATTAACAGACAAAGAGTTCATATTTTACTGGATGACAAGGCAACCCATAATTTCCTCAATTAGCCATTGATTAGTAGCTTGTTGGTTTATCACTTGGGAATGTGGGTTAGGGGAATGGTCAATAGAACAATAGGGCAATGGTGAATGGATAAGTCTTTTCTTCCTAGCTAAGTAGGTAACTCATAGCTCAATCATTCGGTAGAATGGGTATAGAATGAGTTCATAGGGATAGAATAGCTTGTGAAAGGTAGCCATTTAGTCAATAAGCTTTTCTTTCTTCTTGCTTGCATTCAAGGCAATGAATGGAGTCTCATGTGTGAGTGAATGGGCTAGCATCCTCATTGCTAAGCCTATTTGAGTAGCTTAATGGAGGTGATGAACGATTGACAAGCCACTCACATGCTATGCTAGAGATTCCCATGCCTTGACAAAGAAAGGGTTCCTCCATGAGCTAGCTGGGTTAAGCTCCCCGCATTCACCTCTCCTCTTCTTTGATAGGGTGAGCGTTGTGTGGAAGACACTATCAAATAGTGACCTCAATAATGAGCAAAGGACTGCACACACTGAATCAACGCAAAGACGAGTCACACATCCTTTCATACCTACACTGGCAATCCATAGATTTACCACTTGATCTCTTATGGATACGGAGTTCTTTTAGATAGGGTAGTACAACGTAGACCATCTAGACATCGAAGATCAAGACAACCAGTTTACCAATGGATGTATCACTAGATATAGTAGATTATCCCTAGATATGTGGAGTGAAGGACCAGACTCTTCACAACTTTGGAGAGATCAAGACTATACTACAAAGACCTAAGAGAGAGGTTGTCCACCAACACTAACCACTGGAGCTTTGATATACTTGAGCAACTGACACCTCACCTTCCCCCCTTTCTTTATTCTTTGCTTACCTCACCTTCCCCCCCTTTCTTTATTCTTTGCTTATATAGCTTGTATTAGTTTTTGTATTCCCCCCCTCCCCCCCCCCCCCTCCCCTGTAGTGGATGCCTCTATATCACTTACCTTTGTCCCTTTGATATCCTAGTTATCCTCCTCCCTTTATGACACCCCCTCCAACTAGAGAGTTTCATTCCTAGTATGTTTTCTAGTTTTTCTCAATACAGTTGTATTATCTGTCTTGGTCTCATTGGTCATTTTGGCCTTTTGAAGATATTAATATCGCATTTCATTTCATTACATCTCTCTCTCTCTCTCTCCCCACATAGTACAAGGCTATCTTAATTTTTTGCCTTGTTTTACAATCTACTCCATTCTTATTCTGACTGAATCTTCCTAGTTGGCAATGTCCTCCTTAGTCACTAAGGAAATAAATTATTATTTTTTTCCAAAAAGTCACATACTAACAAGCTACCAAACTCTAATTTTCACATGAGAGGATTACTAACTTAAAAAAAGGATGTTTAATTTCTATGTCTCTTCACGTACAAACTACAAACTAGCTTTTGGAAGTTTCAAATATTTTATGCCTTTGCAACATTCAAATGTTTAAATATAATAAAGAATAAAAGAAAGTTTAAGCTTTTTGAGATGTGTGACTAGCTAACATACTCTTCTCATTGGAGAAGCAACTCCTTTCTTTCTATTCTTTATAGAAACTTTTTATTAAGAGTCTTCTTCCTAGTTGGCAAGGTATTTTTATGGAAGGTAATTTGGGGTACTCTACCGACGGGGGTGAAGATTCAGGAAAGAGGGGTTGGGTCAGATCGATGCTTGGGGTGTAGGGTGGCTAGTGAAGATCTGGCCCATCTCTTCATGGGTGGCTAAACTATCAAAGGCCTCGCAGGGAAAATATGCAAGTGGGTCCAAAGAACATGAAAAGTTGGATTTTACAAGATTGATTTATTCCTTGGAGGGAAGAATTCAGGTGGTCCTTCCCTCCTAAGCAGCACTCTAATCGTCGGGTACTTCTTCTTACATAATGTATGGCAGACAAGGAACCACCATTTGTTTGAAGGAGGCCTTGAGGTGGCAAGCTTCGCAGAAATTATACAAGAAAGCAAAGTACTAATATGGACGCTCAGGCGCAATCAACACTCAGAGGATTGGTCTAGGATTACTTGTGCCTTGTTGTCAGCAGAGGACATGCCTAGGACGGGAAAAAATCTTGGCCATCGGTAATTAAAAGATCTCAGAAGAATAGGATAATGGACCTTATGTATCAAGGATAAACAGGCGAGTTGATAGGGATGGCTCCCTTGATAGCCGATGTAAGTATGGTCCTTGGATGATGTCATGGCTCAACACGAGCATGACAAGACCTTTTAATTATTTGGGTTGATTAATATAATTCACTCACGATTGTGAGTTTTTTTTTTTTTTAAATTTATTTAAAGAATCTTCTTCACTTGTCTTCCCTTCCCTTCCCTTGGCTTTCCATTTTGGCATGTGCTTTTGTAATAGCGTGACTTCTTTTTTTGGATCGTTTTTTGGCATGGGGTGTATAATATATATGGAGTAACTCTTCTTCGTATATTCTCTCGAAAACAAATCTTCTTCGTTCTCCTTTCTCTTTCTTTTGGTTGAATATTGCCAAGTGGTAAGGCCCTCTTTAGTAACAATGTAAGGACAGAAGATCTTTTAATATAATCATGTATAATCAAATAGTTCTAAAAAACAGATCTTCTTCATTCTCCTTTCTCTTTCTTTCGATTGAATATTGCCTTATGGTAAAGCCTCAGCACTAAAGGGCACGAGGCATTAAATGAAGCTCCAGAGGTGGGATCTACGGTTGAGAAGCTCGGGCACAAAAGCAGAGGCGTACAGGGACGTAGGATGCAGCAGAAGTAAACTAGGACGTCGAAAAATAAACTTGGACATGGGCACATCTGTCCACGTTGACTTATCATGCGTTTGTTGCACACCATGGTCAACATATGCGCATGGGGGGTTGGATAAGCCATGTGCCTTACCCAACGCCCACCCAGGTTCGAATCGTGTGAGCAGCACCCCACGTCCCATTTTTTTGAGCCCTCAAATCTCCTTGAGATTCGTGCGCGCACCCTCAACCGTGGATCCTATCTCTTTGCTCTCGTGCCCTTTAGTGCTGAGGATGGTCAGGTCCTCTTTAGTCTCCCAAAAGAAAGGGAAAGAAGGATCTTTTAGTGAAATCATGCATGCTTAAATAGTACACACCTATCTATATATTAAGGAGACAAGTCCCTTTGCCACATGGCAGTAGCACATGGCAAGGGAATCTCCTTTTTACTTGAGAGAGAGAGAGAGAGAGAGAGAGAGAGAGAGAGAGAGAGAGAGATTGATTCTAATTAGAAAAAAAGAGAGAGAGGGCCAAGATATAGGATTTTTAAACCCTTTGCCACGTGGTCGGTGTAGAATTTTTAATTTTAAAAAAAACATTCAAAAAAATGTGTTAATAATTTCTACGCAAGCTTTTACAACAGGGCAAGGAGTGGGCGACTCTAGAGTTGGCAGAGAGGGAGTAAATCATGGGCAGAATGGGCTCCTCATGGAGAGGGAGCGGGTAGCTCTAAGGTTCGTAGAGAGGGAGAGAATAAATGATAAAGTTCTCACTTTATGGTCATATACGTTGCAAAAAGATGCCTTTGTGTGTGTGTGTGTGTGAAGAGGGAGTTGGAACAAGTGTGTTTGCCATGGTAGGTGATCTCTCTCTCTCTCTCTCTCTCTCTCTCTCTCTCTCTCTCTCTCTCTAAGACAGACTCATATGTACATATTGTCTCTGTTTCTCTATCTATCTCTCTCTAAGCATGCTATTATGAGAGCAAGGACATGATAATGGTGTAGGTGAAGGCTTGTTGATGAAGCTGGCAACATGTCCTCTTCAATAAATATTACTGTAGAAAATTCCATAAGTCACTAGTTATTTGCATAAAATATTGAAGAAGTTCCACAAGTTTCCTCATCTGCATAAAAAAACCCCCAACTAGAAATTCATTGTACTTGTGTGTGTGTGTGTGTGTGTGCATGCACGCACATTGTCTGTGTTTGTAGGTTTTGATGATGGTTTTAGAGCTTATCCTACCCCAAGATCCAGTTTGTAAAACATTGTGCACACATGCTCTCATGGTAGTAGGGAAGACCGTGGAAAAACAGAGTAGGGAAGTGGGACAAAGAAGGCAAGGGTATGTTTTTGAGGGAGTCAAGGAATGGTAGGGAAAGCAAAGAGAGAGAGAGAGAGAGAGAGAGAGAGAGAGAGAGAGACGACAAGGTATGAGAGTGGAAGAGGTATGTGAGAGGTACACTGAAAGGTTCATTCTACTGGTGCAATTTGACTTACAATGATGCACAAGCCTACAGGAAAGCCATACTTTTAATTGCTAGGTGATGATGGTGTGTGCTTGCTGAAAAGCTATACTCTCAATTGCTAGGTGATGTCGGAATTTTCTTGCAAGGGTTTCTAAATGGAATGGACCTAAATAGTGGAAGATTGAGTTCATGTGTAATGAATAGGGTATACGGGATAGATGAGAGGGTCTTTAAGGCAGATCATGCACACACACACACACACATTGTGTGTGTATGTGTGTGTGTGAGTGTGTGTGTGTGTGTGTGTGAGAGAGAGAGAGAGAGATAGATAGATAGATAGATAGTTCTATTATCGTCCTGGGAGGTCAAATATGACCTATGGGACCAAATGAACATGTCACGTGGTGTGAGTGGAGTTCATAAGTGACTCTCGATGCTCAAAAATGGCTGAAATGAGCGTCGCAATAGAGAGTCCACATCGTGGTTGGGAGAGGAAGGTATGTAGGGAGAGCTCATGGCTGAATATATGGGGAAAAGAGGACCTAATGTGGTCAAAAGCTGAGCACTCAAGTAGTGTGTGGTACTCACTCTCTCGCACTTGACGAGGGCATAAGGTGCAAAGTCGATGACACTCCTCGCCAGTGCCCCAACGTCCTGTCTCACAGCGTAGAGAATGGGAGCTAAGACGAATGGAGGCAATGGTGCGGATCGCACTCAACGGGATGGGCTCAAGGATGTAGGAATGGGTTCGGTTACCTCGTTCCGAGAAGAAGAGAGATTTGTAGTTTGGGGCAACGTGTGTGGTGTAATGGCTGAAGCGAGAACCTCCGGATTTCTCCCAAGCCATGATACATTGGCGTTGTAAGAAGGCCTCATTAACTTGGGAGTCGATCGACGCATCCTTGACCAAGTGACATGCATCCCATCTTCCAAACCATTTCTTGATATCAAGCATCCACCCCGAACTTAGTATTTTGCTCTTGCATGTCTTTTGAACCTTTTGACTTGCTTCATATGCGATTCTAGGAAGTCGATGCAAAGGGCTACGTTGTGTCTTACGCATGTACTCCACAACCCTTTCCATGCCCAAGACCTCAATGGGAAGCGATCCG
Source organism: Adiantum capillus-veneris (assembly GCF_014529385.1). Lineage (NCBI taxonomy): Eukaryota > Viridiplantae > Streptophyta > Polypodiopsida > Polypodiales > Pteridaceae > Adiantum > Adiantum capillus-veneris. The sequence continues at coordinate 3,959,500 of NW_028221436.1, forward strand.
GACTCAAGAAGTAAGAGCATGTAGGGTGTTTGTGTCTTGACTTGGAGAAAGTTGGTGAGAAAACGCTTTTGGACATTCTCAAACTCTTTCCAAGTAGACTTCCCGATGCTTCCACCCCACACCTCCACTCCATAAAGAAGCACCGGTGTCACCAATGTGTCAAAGAGGTACTTTTTGAGAGCCCAACACTTGATCTCTCCTGCATTGCACATGTTCTCAAATGCATAATAAGCCCTCTTTCCGGCTTCCAAGCGACGCATTGCACAATCCTTCCATTTATGATTGGATGGAACCTCAAGGCCAAGGTACTTGAAGTGATCTACCACTTCAAGTTTCTCATTGTTGTATACAATGCATGGATTTTCGTCATTGAGGGTCTTTACAAGCATAACCTTGGTTTTGGATCCATTCACGATCAGCCCCGCTATGTAGGCAAAAGCGTTCCAAGACACTCATAAGCTTTTGTGCATCTTCTAAGGTATGTGCCAAGAGCACTACATCATCGGCATAAAGCAAAAGCATGATCACCGCATTTCCAATCTTAACCTCTTCTATGCCTTCTTGCTGCATAAAATCAAGAACCATGTATTCCAATTCATCAATGAGTAGCCCAAAGAGGGTTGGGGAAAGTGGGCATCCTTGTTTGACACCAATAGTGCTTGCAAAAAATTCTGAAATTCCATCTCCCATACGTAATCGACATATCACTTTTTGGTAGATGCGAAAGACTGCATGCATAAATTCTCTCGGCACTTGAAGGCTTTGCATACGTCTCCAAAGATTTCCTCGCGGTACCATGTCAAAAGCTTTCTTGAAATCCACAAAGCAACAATACAACTTTTTTCCTTTCAATCGAGACGCTTCCATAAGAACTCGAAGAGTGACAAGGTGATCAATAGTGCTATGATGCTTTCGAAAACCTGCTTGGCCAAGCGCACGTTTGCCATTCTTTTCAGCCCATTCACTTATCTTCATCTCCATGATACATCCAAATAACTTTGCCATCAAAGAACCAACCATTATAGTGCGATAGTTGTTCACATTGTTTACATCTCCTCCTTTGTGCAAAGGTTTGATCCAATTTGCACTCCAATCATGAGGCATGCCATACTGAAGTGCAAGGTTAAACATATCGCATATCCAATATCGTGTTTTCTTGCTTGTCCATTTAATCATTTCAGCCTTGACACCTTGAAGGTCACCTGCCTTGCGAGTAGCAAGTTTCTCAAGCGCGCGGCATACATCTTCAATGGTAAAGAAGGGAGACATAAATGGAAGGGAGCTACAACCCTCCATCTTATCAACATTGGGTTGCTCATAGAGGTTCTTACAATGCATATACATATCCTCAAGAGTCAAGTCACCAAAGCTCTCAACGCGCTTGCCTTTTAGATTTTGCCAAAACTTGCCACATGCATGTGCTTTCTCTTGTGCTAAAAGAAGTTGTTTTTCGACTTCCCACCTTCTCCTCTTCTTTTGAACAAGTGCTTTGTATGTGTGTGAACATTCCAAGTAAACTTCCTTGTCTTTGATTGCATCCAATCTTAGCAAGTGTTTTCGGGATTGACTACATTCCATGTCAAACCATTTCTTCTTGGTGCTACCCTTCTTAGACCTTTTGCAAGACATGTGTTTCACCGAAAAGCATTCCTTCGCACAAGAGAAAATTACTTCTTTGAAAAATTTCCACTTGCATTCTAATGTTGGGCTCCCTTGATGCTCTATCATGCTTAACATTTGGTCCACCATATCAGCATATATAAGTGCTTGTTTGAAGTCTAGACGTAAGTACAAATGATTCACATCATGATTGGAGGCTACATGCTCGGGCCGTTTACCACACTTGAGGTCAATACATAACATCCTATGATCCGATTCCGGATTCCATTCACCAAGTGTAAAGCTTTGTATGCATTCTAGAGTGGCTTCTGAGAACAACATATAGTCAATCACGCTAGCACCATTGTGCTTTCTACATGTAAAGTCATTGGTGCCTTGCCATAGAGATACACCATTTGCAATGAGCATTCCGGTGCTATTGCACATATGTAGAAGTGACTTTCCATAGTGATCCACTTCTTTTGCATCATTAGAACTTCGATTATACATGTATGAGTCATCCACTCTTCTTGATACATGCGGCATGTCGACTTGTTGTGTGTCGTGTTGTAACATATTTGTGCGAGCATTCATGTCTCCAAAAACAATGACTTCACCTTGATCCTTGTAATGAGCAATGTCTTCCTCTAGTTCAACAAAGGGCTGATCTCTATCCATATTCAAGCGAGCATAAAAGTTGGAGTCATAGTGAGGAATGTAGCAGCCGGCCACAAACATGACTTGACCATTTGGTGGGCTGATTTTCAGCCATAAGTAGCGTTTATACTTATCTTCTTTGACAATGGAAACATCTTTCAAACCCTTTTTGGTCATACATGCTACGCCTCCTTGGCCTCTTCGTTGCTTTGCATTTTTGGCCCACATCAAAGAATGTACATCGTATTTGTCAAATCCAAGAATTCGTTGCGCATCATGCTCCCATGTTTCGACAAGAAGTATCACATCGGAGTCATTGGTAAGCTCATCAATGCCAATTCCCGCATTCCATGGATACCCGTTACAATTCCAAAAGCTTATTCGCAAGCGTGAGTTGGTCTCATAGATCATGTGTCCCTATTTGTTGGGTGGACTTGCATCCTCCTCAAGTGACTTTTTTTCTTGAGATGATACCTTAACCTTCTTGCTTCTTTCCTCGTATGCTTTGCGACGTACATTTTGTTGCATAAGAGTGCGATCCTCATATACATTACAACCCGTTCCTTTGAGGTAGATCCAACCATTGTCAAGGATGATCTTTCTCTTTACCTCATCAGCCATGGTACATACAATAGGTCTTTCTCCCGAGCGAGGGACTCCTTGTTTTCCAACTCGATGTGCACCATAAGCCATGATTCCTGACATGCCAAAGTGTGTAGCAAAAAACTCTTCAATAGCAACCGCAAGAGATTGGGGTGTTTCCATGCTTTCCTCCTTGATTCCACGAATGACGATGTTCTTTGAGCGTTTTTGTCGTTCTTGCAATTCTTGAGTGTCCACATTCTCTACATTCTTTGCTTGGACAACGGCTTGCGTGATAGGAGATGTAGAAACCACATTATCCTTACATATATCAGCCCATGATTTGGATGCATTTCTCATCTCACATACATCATGTCGTATTGTATCTATCGTTTCCTCTTTCAATACATGATCACTCTCAACTTTGCTCAAGCGCTCTTTCACTACATTCATGTCCACAAGAGAGCGTTTACATTCTTGAACTTCATTCTCAAGATGCATCAAGCGTGTTGTTTGCATTTCAAGAACCTTCTTGAGGTGCTCATTCTCCACAACGAGAACTCTTAAAGTACCATTCTCCATTGCAAGTGCGCGCAACTCTTCACCTTGCTTGTTGACGGTTTCTTGTAACGAGATCAAGTAACGAGAGAGAGAGAGAGAGAGAGAGAGAGAGAGAGATGTGCAGGAAATCTTGGGTTGTGTTGTGCAAGTGAAGGGAAGATAAACTCCATTGTTTTTTTTTCTTTTTTTTTTGGTGATAGGAATTTTAACAATGTTATCCATGTTTTTGGTCGTGTTCCTTGATGCTGTTCTACCTAAATTGTATGTTTCTCTCTATCATTTACAGAGATGTTTTAGCCTAGCTACCATAAACGCATTTGAAGCATGCTTTACAAGGTTTTGAGGTCTTCTCTATATGTAACAAGGGGGTTGTTCGTACATACCATGAGAAAAGTGCTCCCTTCCCAACATCTTAGAGATGGGTTAGGAAGAAAAAGTGTATAACTTTGTGAGCATGCCCTCAACCATATATGGTTGCCTTTCTCTAAGCATTACTATAGAAATGAGGAAGGTGTTGATGTGTGTGTGTGTGTGTGTGTGTGTGTGTGAGAGAGAGAGAGAGAGAGAGAGAGAGAGAGAGAGAGATGTAGAGCGCACATGGAACGTTCAGCCTTGCGTCCGATGGCAGAGTGAACGCATCAGGTAGGTCGTCACATTGCGCACATGAACTGCTCTGGCCAACGAGCGTTGCCAGTTGACGTACAACTGACGTATATGGTGCAGAGTACAGAGCAACCAAAGAGCTCCACGTAAAGCTGTTGCAACTTTTGCAGGTCTGGAAGTTCTTCAGGTGAGCTCCCGCCATGCGAACGTAGCAAACTGCTGTTGAACGGTTGAAGGGGGGGGGGGGGGGGGGGGGGGCTCCATTGCGGCCACAACGTTGGTTAGCCATTTCTATGCGCGCGAAGGCGTGGGGGCCTTGCTGTGCTGGAATGCCCCTTTTCACCGGACATCCTTTGTGAACGGCGCATGTGCGCACCATAAGAGAGAGATGGCAACTCTAAACAAGATAGAGATTCAATACTTTAGAGAAAGTGTGAGAATATCAAATGCATATGTGTGTGTGTGTGTGTGTGGTGTGTGCGCGCTCAATACACAATCTTTACCACTACCTAGATTGTTGACATGTTTGAAGCACATGTTGCAAAATCTCAATATCTCTCTCTCTCTCTCTCTCTCTCTCTCACACACACACACACACACACACACACACACAATCACACATGTGTGCATGCACACATAGACACGAAGGCCCACAACACATAAACTTTATGTATTTATTAATCATATAACTACATGTTATATTATTATAAAATCAATATATTTTGTATATGCATAAATTAATGTGAATTCAATTAAATCTATACTTGAATTATGAGTGAGTAAATATCTTATTGTTAGTGACTTTACTTGATCAAAATAAATCATTGTTTTAGATTTGTGTGTAGATTTCACACAATTATTACACACAAATACTCACACATTTGTATATGTATTCTTGAATGTTCTTTATTACATCTGCATTGCAAACCTGTATTAAATTATATGTAAATTTACATTCATTTATATAAGTATGGATGAATGTATACACACATTGATATGCATGCATATCAATACACATACATGTATGCACTCGTACACCGATGCATACTCATCTATACTTTATATTAAACCAAAAGTAGTTCATGTGCCATGTGTCAACAAATCAAATGTCCTGAGGAAAGGAGGGGTTATGTAATGGAATTTGCCTATTCAATTTGAGAATAGCGGAATTTAATGAGAGTACTTTCAAGAAATGATTTTGTGAGCATAGCGGGTAGACATAATTGAAGATAGCAACATAATCATAGCAATTAGTTAACTTGGCATAGACAATACTTTTGCAAGAGAGAGAGTTTAGAGAACATGACAACAATTGAGGACCGGATTTATGTGGAGCCGGTCCCCCCTCCAATAGGCATTTGTATTATGATTTCTCCCATAAAGAGAGACTTGTTACAATACAGTCTTTGTGTTCCTTGTGACCTAGGTGATGCCATGAAGATGGAAGGCTTCATGCACCACAAACATAACATAAACTTGAAGAAAGCTTTAACTATCCCAAGCCTCAGTCCCAAGACCTCAAACACCTTCGAAGGTGGAGAGAGCTAGCAGGGAATGAGGGTAGGGAAGAGGAAGAAGAAACATTTCGTAGGAGAAAGAATTAGTTCCTCACTTATCATACTCTTGTTGCTAGCATACATAATAGCATAGTAATGAAGAAGAAGGATATGGCAAGCTTAAGCATTGAAGCATGGCTCTTGGTTGGATTTGCACTCCATAGCCAAGAGTGTTGGTGTAGGCTCTCAACCTCTACTTGCTTGGAGAGGGAGCTCTTGCACTTTGCATATCACACAATGAGAGTGCTTGTGAGTGTGTGTGGGTGAGTATACCCCCTAGGCACCCCCCTAGCTTGCTTGTGTCGACCCCCCCTTGTAGCTCATTGTGTGGAGTGGTACCTAGCCCCTCAAGCAACCCATAGCTAGAACTGAAGCCTTGGAAATGAGCTGATTGACGGAAGTGACTTGAAAGCAAAGCAGATAGGTTAATTGCATGGCTTTGAAGTAGAAAGGCCTTCTTGAAATGAAAGCAACATGATAGTGAAATGATGAAATGCTATGATTAGATAATTCATGTAATTCATTGGACCCCTTTGAAGCCTAGCCAATAGGCTTCAAGCAACACATGAAGGTAACATGGGTAGGGGCCTGACATTTGTCCTTGCTGCCTCTTCAAGTTGGGCTTCCCTTGTGTGTGTGAGTGGGTGTTCTCTCTCTACCCCTAGGAAAAGGGCTCGCCCCCCCTCTTGTAGGAATGCTTTTGACTTTTAGGTGATCAAGCACCTTACTCACCAAGCATGACAAAGCACTTGAACTAGGGGGTGTTCCCACAAGCATCTCAGGCAAGCTTCTCAAGGCACCTCAAGTACTTTAATCATGCAGCAAGTCAAGCACCTCAAGCATGGAGCCAGTCAAGCACCTCAAGCATCTTAATCAAGCACCTCAAGCATGAAAAACACCTCAAGCATGACAAGCACCTCAAGCATGGCAAGCACCTCGAGCTTGGGCCGGGTTCCCACCTCAAGCTCAGCCCTAGCTTACTTAAGGTCAAAGGACTTTTACACACATTTATTGGAGGTCTTCAATGAAGCTAACCCTAAGGTCTTATGCTCCATTGGTTAGCCTTGCTCTTTGATAGACCATCTCCCTTTTGGGCCCCTTTACCATTGGCCCCGTGTTGAGATAGATCTATAAGCACATACCTATATCTTAACACTTGTTCCCGTTTATTCTCCCACATTAAGTGATCAATTTAATATGAGAAAATCATTTGGGTTAGTTACATATTAGATTTTATGACATTACCTCTCTCTTGAAATCATAGTCGTCCTCGACTATGAGGTAGAAAAGATAAAGTCTTAGTCATTAGTCAATCGTACTTAGCGGGTAAAGGATCCCTTTTTACCCTATGACATCTTTCCAAGATGGATGACTAATCCATTTGGTGCTTGGGAGACATAGCTGCCGCAAGCATGTCTGCTCTTTAGTCCATTTTATTCTCCCAAAGTAGAGTGACAAATTCTACTTGGTGTTTGAGAGACGTCGTCATCACAAACATGATTCTAAGCATGCATACTAGTTAAATTTTGTGCACAATTAAAAAGAGGACTAGTCATATAAGACAAAAACATGAGTTATTTAAAAGAAATTTGTACATTTGCTTACTCTAATGTAGCATTGTAAGCATTGACAAGGTTCATACTATCCTTAAGTTGTACTCCTTGCATCCATTTAGCATCTTCAAAAGGATAATTTTTGAACTTAATAAGATACCGTCGGATAATCTTACCATGTCGTAGTACCTTGTCTTCATGCCGAAGGATAGCTTCGGGTTGTAGCACCTCTTCTTGGTCTTCAACTTCGGGAGGGTCTTCAATAATTGGTTCAATTGGTGGCTCTCCTTTGTAGGGCTTAAGTAAGCTTACATGAAAGGCATTGTGTATAAGCCAATGGTTGGTGAACTTGAGTTGATAAGCCGTCTCATTGATAGGCTTCAAGATTTGGAAAGGACCATAGTATCTTTTTGCTAGTTTAGCATAATACTTTTGATGGCCCGTAGGATTTTTGCCCGTCGTTTGCCTTAATCGAGCCTTAGGAAACTTGAGTAAGACCCAATCATTTTCTTTGAACATTAAGGCTCTTCTGTGCTTATCAGCAGCAGCTTTTTGCCTTTGTTGAGAGATGGCTATAGCCTCCCTAATCTTTTGAAAAGATTCTTGTAGGTCACGGCTATACTCATCGGCGGCGAAGATCTTCCCATGTACTTTGAGTAGCAAGGGACTTTTAGGTCTTCCCTCTATGATCTCGAAAGGTGCTTTCCCCGTAGAAGTATGTACAGTATTATTGTAGGCATACTCTACTAGAGGTAAATACTTTTCCCATTGTGAGCGTTGATCTACTTCGGTAACATAAGTCTTGAGTAGATCGAGTATCGTAAGATTGGCTATCTCACTTTGGCCATCCGTTTGTGGGTGATAGGCCGAAGAGAAATTCAATCTTGTTCCTAGATTTTCAAAGAGACCTTTCCAAAAATTACTGGTCATTCTAGGATCTCTATCTGACACGATGGATGTGGGTAATCCATGGTGTTTGAAAATCTGAGATATGAAGAGAGTTGCCATTTGATGTGCCTTAATAGTCTTTTTGACAGGAATAAAATGTGCTTGCTTGCTAAACATGTCGACTATTGTCCATATTCCTGTATTCCCATGGATAGACTTGGGTAATCCAAAGATGAAATCCATGGATATACTCTCTCCCATGGTGAATTTGGAATAGGCAATGGCTGGAGTAATCCAGGTTGCTTCCCTCTATCATACTTGGTCTTTTGGCATACTACACATTTTGAAACATACTCTTGTATGTCCACTTTCATGGTAGGCCAATAGAAATACGTCTCTACTCCTCGGAGAGTAGGTTGAATAGCTCTATGCCCTGCATATGGAGGAGCATGGGATTCATACATAACCTTCTCACGAAGGGAATGGGTAACACATAGCCTATTGCCGTGAAGAAGATAACCATCCTGCAAGGTGAATGGTTCCTCTTTCTTCCCCAAAGCAAGGGCTGACATTATGTCTCTAAAGTCAGGGTTAATAGCATACTCATCTATCATAGAGGATAGATCATTGTGAGTAGCTATAGACACTGCATTAACTTTTGGTCGTCGTGAAAGTGCATCGACAACTTGATTGTGCTTACCAGCTATGTGAGCAATATGAAAATTAAATTGCGAAAGAAAATTTGCCCACCTCATTTGTTTGTCGAAAGCTTGGTTTGCGTCATGAAATACTTGAGACTTTGGTGGTCGGTTTCGTAGGATAAATGGAGTCCCCAATAGGTAGTGCTTCCATGTGTCTAGGGCATGTAGAACAGCTAAAAGCTCTTTCTCATAAATGCCCAAGACTCGTTCATCACCATTGAGCCTTCGGCTCTCATATGCTATGGCATGCCCTTCTTGAAGCAAAACCGCTCCAAGGCAATCACCACAAGCATCACATTGGACCTCAAAGGGCTTTGAGAGATCCGAAAGCACGAGGACTGGTTGGGAAGTAAGCTTCTCTTTGAGTTTTTCAAAAGCATTTTGCTCCTTAGCAGTCCATACAAACTTAACGTTCTTCTTGGTTAAGTCGTGTAGTGGTCCTGCCACTTGAGAGAATTTTGCTATGAAGCGTCTATAGTATACACACATACCAGTAAAGCTTCTTAGCTCATGTAGATTCCTTGGGTTAGGCCATGATTTTATTACCTCTAACTTTGATGGATCCATACGAATACCATCGTGAGAGATAATATGGCCTAGATATTGAATCTCTTGAAGGAAGAATTCACTTTTCTTTTGGTTGAGAAAAAGTTTGTTCTCCCCAAGGCTTGAAAAATCACTTGGAGATGTTGCTTATGTTCCTCCAAAGACTTGGAGTAGATGATGATATCATCGAAGAACACTCCAGTGAATTTTCGATATGGTCTAAAAATTTTCTCCATCAAACGATTGAACATAGCTGGTGCATTAGTCAAGCCAAAAGGCATGACTAGATATTCATAAAGACCAAATGTTGTGCGAAACGCGGTCTTTAAGATATCCTCATCCACTATCCTTATTTGATGATAGCCACTCTTAAGGTCAATCCTACTGAAGTAGGTAGAGCCTTGTAGCTTATCAAACAGATCTTCTACCCGAGGTACGGAAATCTATTTTTAATAGTGATATGGTTTAGTGCTCGATAGTCCACACACATACGGTATGTACCATCTTTCTTTTGCACTAAAAGGACTGGAGACAAAAAGGAGAGGAACTAGGCCTCACCATCCCTTGTCTACCAGCTCTTGTACTTGCCTCATGATCTCCTCTTGTTGAGCTTGTGAGACTCGATAAGGGGTTTGTTAGGCGGTGAGCTTCCTGGAAGGAGCTCAATACGATGGTCACCATCCCCTCGTTTTGGAGGTAGTCCATAGGGATATCATCGATGAACACATCTTGGAATCCTTTTAAAAAAGTAGACAAGTCTAACTCTTCTTGATTCCTATCATTTTCATTTGATGAAACATTATTAGCTTTTAGAGACTCTTTGACATAAATCATGTACGCAGAAACTGAGCTCTTCATTGATTTATCAAAAGAAAGAGGATTTACAAGTGGAATAGAGCGACCACGCTCACTAGCATCTACATACATGTTCTTTCCCCTGTAGGTGAAGTAAATTCTCCTTTCAGGGAACTTCATGTTGGCAGCCATGCGATCAAACCATGGTGCCCCTAGGATAACATCCTGATGTTGGAGGGGAGAGATGAAGAAGTCTTCTTTGTCGACATAGCTTTGGACATGAAGCCTCAACTTCCCAATCAAGGGAGTAACGGAGGCTTGTTGTCCCTTGAAAGCTGCATCAGCTGTTACTATATCTCCCATCTCAAAAGCTTGAATGCCCAACTTGGTGGCCAACTCTATTGATATGAAGTTGAGAGTAGAGCCAGGGTCAAACAAGATGAAGGCATCATGCTCTCGTACCTTTCCCCAAGCATAGGAGAGTGATGATCCTTTGCAATGAGCATCCTCTTTTGGAGCTTAGATGGTGGAAGCCCTAGGAGTCTCATTGCGAGTATTCTTCTTGGGGCAAGAACGATAGCCATGTCCTTGCTCCCCACACTTGAAACACTTATGGTCCTTGCGAAAAGCTTCAAGCTCTTCAGGAGAGAGTTTGTTTTTACCTTTGTAAACTCCCTTCTCCTTGGACCGATTGTTGTTGTTGTTGTTGGAAGTGCCTTGGGAATTATTTTGAGCATTGGATTTCCCCTTTGCATCATTTTTATCTTTGTTTTCCATGGGCTTGACATTACGTCTAGCCCCTTGATGGAAATTGATGCGTGAAGCAACCATGGTGTGGTGGATTACTTCGTTAATAGTACCGGGCCGTTGAGAGTTGATATATTCGGCCATCTCTTCAGGTAATCCCACAGAATTACTGTCTTTGCTCGGCAAAGTCTATCTTTTGAAAGACAGTAGCTTTGAGATGTAAATCCCAAAACTTATCTACATACTTGTTGATAGACTCATGAGAGAGGAGCTTCAAGCCGCGCCATTCGGTAAGAACTTTATCTTTAGTATCGCTTGGAAGAAATTGCTTCATGATGGAAACTCGTAGAGTTTTCCATGTCTTTGGGGCTTCTCCATTGCCACGAAGGCTAGCCCACCATTGACGAGCTGATTTTTTGAAGTGCATAGCTACATGGCGTAGCTTGGAGGACTCTGTGAAGCCCTCGTCCCCAAAGGCCGCATCAAATTGCTGGATGACGGCCAACACTTTGTCGGTAGCACCAAAGGTGCCATCGTAGGTGAGAAAAGAGATACTCTTTCCTCCCTCCTTGAACTTCTTTAGCTTTTGTGACCTTCGCCATGCAGGAAATGATTTGCGATGCCCTCCCCTCTTGTATTCTCTAGGAGAATAGCCATAACTTTCATCGGAAGAGAAGGAAGGTGAAGAAGAAGGAGAAGAGGGTGACCTCTTCCTAGCCCTTTTCTTCCTTTGTTTCCTCTCTTGCCTTTGAGAGTGATGAGGAGAAGGACTATGGGTTGCTCTTTTCCTCTTGGGAGGAGTAGGCGATCGTCTAGACCGCCTTCTTCGTGGAGCCACATCTTCAGAAGAACTTAGACTTTCATTGCTTTCTTTCTCTTTGGATTCCTCCTCTCGAATGGGAGAGAGTCTTCTTTTGGGGGTCTCTTCAAGAGGCCTCCTAAGCTCTCTCTCCTCTTGGAGAGGAAGGGAAATTCCATAGGCACGAAGTTGTTGAGTAACTTCGGCTTGCAAGGTAGGGTTGCCCATAGCTTGTTGCAACCTAGTCACAAGATAATTCACAAACATAGGAGCATCATCATTAGCACCTTCATGTGCAAAATCAAAGCTATCAATGTTCATTCTACTCTCTTGATTATTGTCAGCCATGTTAACAAAATTTTATGTATGTACTTAGTGTATGCTTTGGCAATTCAAAACCTTAGTTGCCACTCCTCTTAGCCTTTGAAAATCGGCTCTTAAGTATCTACACCCACCACGGCTCAAAGTGGTTAATTATAGAGAGTAGAGGAGTAGGTCTAACATAGCAGAGTTGCCAAGGGCTAGCTCCTTTCGGACTTCTTATGGCTCAATAATGGTAAAGCCGTAGGCAAGTCTAAAAAGACTCCATTATTAAGTCCAAAGCTCCCGAGGTGTGCACCATCCCCCACATAGTGGGCTTACAACAAAACCGGTATTAGATCCCAGTTCCACTTACTCTATTATAATTAACAACATCAACCATTTATAGGCTACTTAAGGACCTCTCTTCTTAAGCAAGAAAAGAGAAACCAAATGCTCTGATACCAATGTAATGGAATTTGCCTATTCAATTTGAGAATAGCGGAATTTAATGAGAGTACTTTCAAGAAAATGATTTTGTGAGCATAGCGGTAGACATAATTGAAGATAGCAACATAATCATAGCAATTAGTTAACTTGGCATAGACAATACTTTTGCAAGAGAGAGAAGTTTAGAGAACATGACAACAATTGAGGACCGGATTTATGTGGAGCCGGTCCCCCCTCCAATAGGCATTTGTATTATGATTTCTCTTCTCCCATAAAGAGAGACTTGTTACAATACAGTCTTTGTGTTCCTTGTACCTAGGATGCCATGAAGATGGAAGGCTTCATGCACCACAAACATAACATAAACTTGAAGAAAGCTTTAACTATCCCAAGCCTCAGTCCCAAGACCTCAAACC
>NW_028221436.1:3972452-3990164 GCF_014529385.1 Adiantum capillus-veneris
ATCCTTAACATAGTCCAAATTGGTATTTTTGGATTCTTAAGCACGGGTTACTTCAGCCAAAAAATTTCTAAACCGAATTCGGAAAAAAATTGACCACTGACAAACCCTTACCGAAAGTTTCATGGTCACTTTACTTAAATAAAATAATTTGAAACCTTTATAAGTTTTAAATCACATGGAATTTTCACACGGCCTTGTAGATATTTTAAGCACATGGGATATATATTTCCAGTTAAATCATTAAAGTGAACTAAAGTTATCAAATTTGACAATGAAGTTGGGCAAGTGCTAGGGAGGATTTTTTTAGACCTGCAAGGGACTAATATAGTAGTAGAGGGTGCTTCCTTGAGATGGGTAGTTGCCTGGGATTGCAGCTCTACTTGCCAAAAACCTATAAACAGGTCCCTACTCTGTACAAATTCACACATACTCGGAGACCCTGACAATTTCTCTCTAGCATAGAGAGAATCTGCCCAAAAAACACTAGAGAGCAAAAAATCTAAGTGATTGATCGAGGTAATTAGTGCTAATCCCATTATATTAGTAAAAATATATATTAATTTATATTTTTTTAATTATCTTATTAATTAAGAAAGATTAAGCATCTCTCTACAAATAATTATCCTCTTATATATTAAATAAACTCTTAAGTTTTTAATCTTTGATTATTGATCAGTAATCTAAATAATTATTAATATATATTAGGACTAGAATTATCTAATTTTTGTCTTATTAAGGAAAAATATAACAAATCAACCTAGATAACTATGCATTAATCTTAAGAGCTTCTACATAGTGTTAAAATTATATGTTTCTAGTCTATAATATGGAAAATTTAGAAATATGGCCTAATAGATTATCAGATAATAAGACTATGATTTAAGAACTCATTATAGGTATCTCCTAATTATTATTTTTTAATTTCTAATTACCATTGCTTAAATTCTTTGATTTTAGTACAATATTAAGTATCTTACTTAGTATTGTACTAAAATCAAAGAATTTTAAGAGCAATGGTAATTAGAAAAATTAAAATAATAATTAGGATATACCTATAATGAGTTTCTTAAATCATAGTCTTATTATCTGATAACTATTAGGCCATATTTCTAAATTTTCCATATTATAGACTAGAAACATATATTTTTAACACTATGTAGAAGCTCTAAGATTAATGCATAGTTTTTATCTAGGTTGATTGTTATATTTTACCTTAAAAAATTACAAAAATTAGATAATTCTTTCCTAATATATATTAATAATTATTTAGATTACTGATCAATAATCAAAGATTTAAAACTTAAGAGTTTATAATATATAAGAGGATAATTATTTGTAGAGAGATGCTTAATCTTTCTTAATTAATAAGATAATTAAAAAAATATAAATTTAATATATTTTTACTAATATAATGGGATTAGCACTAATTACCTCGATCAATCACTTAGATTTTTGCTCTCTAGTGTTTTTTGGGCAATTCTCTCTATGCTAAGAGAAATTGTCAGGGTCCCGAGTATGTGTGAATTTGTACAGAGTAGGGACCTGTTTATAGGTTTTTGCAAGTAGAGCTGCAATCCCAGGCAACTACCCATCTCAAGGAAGCACCCTCTACTACATATTAGTCCTTGCAGGTCTAAAAAATCCTCCCTAGCACTTTCCTTGCCAACTTCATTGTCAAATTTGATAAATATTAATGTTCACTTTAATGATTTAACTGGAAATATATATCCCATGTGCTTAAAATATCTACAAGGCCGTGTGAAAATTCCATGTGATTTTAAAACTTATAAAGGTTTCAAATTATTTTATTTAAGTAAAGTGACCATGAAAACTTTCGGTAAGGGTTTGTCAGTGGTCAATTTTTTTCCGAATTCGGTTTAGAAATTTTTTGCTGAAGTAACCCGTGCTTAAGAATCCAAAAATACCAATTTGGACTATGTTAAGGATAACGATTTACTAGTTTGGATGTCCAATAGCTCTCAAATATCTTAGGGTTTTGTTTTCCTACTTCTAGAAAATTGGAAACCTATAATCACCCCAACTTAAGAATTTGATGTCCAATGCTCTCAATATCTTAGGGTTTGTTTTCCTACTTATAGCAAATTGGAAACCTTATAATCCCCGTAAACCGGCTCCTTAATTACTTCATTTTCAGTAGTTCTTTACCTTCCCTCAAAAATACCATGTGGTTTTGAGATTCAACAATTCCTTACTTTGGCATTACTAACTATTCACCACCTACTTTATCCCAGAAACATTGTATGTTGAGCTCATCTTAAAAACCTTTACAAACAAAACGTATCAACTCAAAAACTAGGTCAAATCCCTTTCATATAAACAAAAAGAACCCATATATTCAACTTGTGTGCTCGATCAAATTGACCATTCAGAGAAATAGCTTTGCCAATCTGAACGTGCTCGGTGTGTTCCTACCATTCTGAGAAGTTTACATTCGGCACAAGCTTCCACCATTGCACCAAAGGTACCCTGTCTGTGTCCTAACCTGGTTGACCAAAATAAGTAAAGGGTTTTAAGAGATATCTTACCAATATTTTCAGGCTTTCAATCAGTCTCGTGCATTAATACTTGCATATCTAGGTCATTTATCGAGGAGGGCTATCTTGTGCACAAGAATGTGGATTGATTTTTGGATAACTAGCTCAGTCCTATAATGTCATCATAGATTTTTGATGGCAAGGTGTGAGGAAAGATGAGGTGGAGCTTCCTTCGAGTTCGAAGTGTATCTTCCTGGTTGAAAATTGAGAGAGAACATGTTTCCCATTTTCTACCTTTACCTTTAATTTCTTGATTGGATACTATCTTTAACTTTATATTCTTTAAGAATTTTGGAAAAAGAAAACTGCATGTACTATTACAATACACAAATAGCTCAAAGTTTTGTTTTCACAGTGGTTCATATCACTACCTATTGTTGTTGAGCTCTAGGATTGCTAACTGTGGTCAAATGAGTGGATCTTTCATCTGTCTCATTCATTAAGGTTGGTTCTCCCCTGTCTACGGAAGCTCTTGCTTCTCTTCCTCTTCCTCTGTCCCATCCTCCATTTATGTCTCCTCTTTGACTGTTCCTTTGATTATATGAGTTTGCGGAATGGCTCTAGCGGTAATTCTAGGGTTTTCTCTTTGTGGAAAATTATTTCTAATAGTGTTCCATCTTACTACATCCCTAGCACCTGGCGTTTGGGAAGGTATGCTCCAATTTTACTGCAATAGCTACTCCACGTTGTTGATATCCTTTTATTTGAAGCTCCCCTAGCTCGTCCCTTAAAGTTTTTAAAACTACTATAACCCCTTGTAGGGTGATTTATTCTGATGTAAGAGGTTTGGCTCTGAGAAGGACATCCTCAATTGATTTAGGCCTCATAGATTCAAGGTGCATGCTCAAGGTTTGTTAAGGCCTTAACAAAAGCGAGCAATCTTCTACTCTATTGTCATCTGGGGAGCATAGCATCATTAAGAGGCATACTTGTTGTAGTACTTCTCCAATGAAAATTGTATTTTTTTTTGGCATAGATCAAAAAACTCATTCATCTTAAAAGCTTGATGTTCAGGAGGAGGTAGCATTCTTTAAGTACCTGCTTCATCTTTTCCCAAGATGGGCTATTGGTGGGATTGTCTCTACAATGTTGTTTTTATCAAAGTTTAGCATCTCCAATGAGGCGGAATGTACCTAGCATAGCTTGATTTTCCTGAGCACTTCCTGCTATTAGGAAGTATAATCCATGGGGTTAATTCATAATTCGGCATCATGCCAAGGTTGGTTTCTTCTCCCTTAAAAGTGGGGAGTTGGATTGTTTTAACAATAACTTCTTTTCTTGTGTAACTGTGTAAAGGCTATTCAGGCAAGTATTACTCTGGAATTAAATATCAAGGTTTAGTACTAAATGAAGATCTACCTTGTTTATGCTTTCAAACGTATCTCTTACTTAAAAGAAATTTACACATTAAATGAAAATGGCCAAACCATAAACAAAACAGCTTATAACATACCCATGAAAACCATAGTTTGTACAAAAGCTGATACAATCCATGAAGATCCTGATATATATAGGAGGAGTAACAACAGTCCTATATTAGAGTCTTGTGGATGAAGAGTGGATCAAACATAGGATCAAAAAAGTACAAAATCTTTTGGCCCTCTAAAACTAGGGTCTACACCCATGTGTCTAATCCTACCTGGGTAAATAACTTTAGACACCTAGTCAAACACCCACTTATTCTGAGATACTTGAATACCATCTACTATGATGGGTTCATATGGACTCTTTGATCCAATGAAGAGGTAGATTTAAAATAACCAAAAGTGCTTCAACCCACTTGAATCTCTTCATATTATGTGCAAGGTCTCCTAACTCTCTCGCAACAATGAAGAATATTCCACCAAATCCTCACCAGTTGATCCTCCAAGTGGGAGGAGAAATCCTCTTGTCTAACAATTTCATCACACTTTTTTGCATTGAATAGCATCAAGATATGCATGCACTCATGAACATAATATTGAAAATCATGAACTTGCAATAGGCCTGATGGAAGTCTTCCTGCATTGATAGGGGATTCTCTCTCTTTATTTTTCTTTTTCTTTTAAAATTATACATCACAATCAAAATTTTCAAAGACAACTTAATTCACCCCATACCTTAAACTTTTCCTAGGTTTAGGATCTCAATATATATACCAAGCGAGAGGTCCCCAACCCACACACTCTAAAGTCGTGTTGGGGCCTTGATAGGTCTCTAGGCCTAATAAAAGCTATTGTTACTAAGTAGGAAAAAGTATAGGGAATAGGCCTTTACCATTGGCAATGGCTTGGGACTATAACCTAAGAAAAATACCTAGTCCTATTTTGCAAGCAAAAATGGGACAAAATTCAAAAGACCTAAAAAACATTTGTCCCTAAAACCTCTGCAAAAGGACTAAGGTATCCTCTTCCAGTGCTTTTTTACCTCTATGTGAGTGAGGACACAACCATTGTGGTGGACTCCTCTTCCATAAATAAGTTTACTAGATGTTAATGCACGGGAATGGGTAGTTACCCAACTAAGTAGGTCCGGCCGTTCATGATCGACAACCTTAACACTAGGTTGGTAATGGACACTTTTATGTCCCGTTAAGTGACTATTTTCCTTGAATTATGTCAAGAGTTTCAAAATGGATTTTGAAGTGCTATCTGTCTAGAAAGTTGTCTCATGAGCTTAAAAAAACTCCACATTGTTTTGGAATATCAATTCCATCTTTAACACTAGGTTGGTAATGGGACACTTTTATGTCCTGTTAAGTGACCATTTTCCTTGAATTATGTCAAGAGTTTCAAAATGGATTTTGAGGTGCTATCTGCATAGAAAGTTGTCTCATGAGCTGAAAAAAACTCGATATTTTTTTGGAATATCAATTCCATCTTTAACCTTGTCCTTGCACAACATTTCACAACCTAACCTGTGTGAAAAAACGGGTCCTGTTTTTGGCTTTTTTCAACCTTTTGCAACCTTTTGCAACTATACCACTCTAGAATCCATGTTTGTGAGGTCTATAATGCTAGAGAACTATCTTTAGTAGTCCTCAACATGTCTTGATGCTTCTAGGGAGAAATAAATGTTAAAGTTGTAAGTTATGACCAAATTACAAAAATTGTCAAATCCTGTTTTTTAGCCAATTTTAGCTCTTCTATGATTTTTTTGGTGGCTTTCATGATATCCAAATGCAGTTTTGATTTTCTATGTTGCATATTGTAACATAAAGCTAATATTCCTTGAGTTTTGGGGCACCTAATACCCTATTTTGCATAGTAGACAACGATGGTTGATTTTTCAATTATAGAAGAAAATGAAACATTCTAGTATATCAAGTATAGCTTTTTCAATATTGTTAGTTTCTTGTGACAACTAGATGCATTTTGTAGGTAGTAACCATATCTAGTCATAAGGATAAAATTTGGCTAGATATTGAATAGTTTCTATGTAATTCTACAACTTATAATGTTGAACCAAGTTTTTTCATGTTTGCTGTATTTAGTACTTCATCTTTGTCCCCAAGATTCCCCTTGGTAAGAGATGTATTATTCTTTTGACATGCTCCATGGATCCTTATGAACCTAAAGGACAATAGGGAGCTAAGAAGACATGCATATATTATTTGTTTGCAGAATGGTAAAAATTCAACTTTTTTGTACCTATTTCTTTTGCAAAACAAAAAATAGTGAGTGAGAAGAAATCATATGTTCTGATCACCAACCCATTGAAGTTAACTAGGGAATTTATCTCAAGTCCTACAAAAATCCCTAATCTTATTTTTATGCAACAAAACATAAGAAATGACTGTTTTGATGAAAATGTACTGGTCCATCAACTTTGAGGCTTGTGTGACAAAAAGATGAGAAATTTTACCAGCTTCTTATTTTTTCATGTGTAGTAGGCCTTGAACTATAACCTTATGAAAGGATTTTACAAAATGAGTGGATCTACTATGGTTTTGGAGGTTTTTTTCAAACCTTGAAAGGACACTTTTGTCCTATTAGGTTACCAACCTAGTGTTAACCTTGTCCTTGCACAACAGTTCACAACCTAAATTGTGTGAAAAAACGGGTCCTGTTTTTTGCTTTTTGCAACTATACCACTCTAGAATTCATGTTTGTGAGGTCTATAATGCTAGAGAACTATCTTTAGTAGTCCTCAACATGTCCTGATGCTTCTAGGGAGAAATAAGTGTTAAAGTTGTGAGTTATGACCAAATTACAAAAATTGTCAAATCCTGGTTTTTAGCCAATTTCAACTCTTTTATGTTTTTTTTGGTGGCTTTCATGATACCCAAATGCACTTTTGATTTTCTATGTCGCATATTGTAACATAAAGCTAATATTCCTTGAGTTTTAGGACACCTAATACCCTATTTTTCATAATAGACAACGATGGTTGATTTTTTCAATTATAGAAGAAAACGAAACATTCTAGTATATCAAGTATAGATTTTTCAATATTGTTAGTTTCTTGTGACAACTACATGCATTTTGTAGGTAGTAACCATATCTAGTCATAAGGATGAAATTTGGCTAGATATTGAATAGTTTCTATGGGATTCTACAACTCATAATGTTGAACCCAATTTTTTCATTTTTGCTGTATTTAGCACTTCATCTTTGTCCCCAAGATTCCCCTTGGTAAGAGATGTATTATTCTTTTGACATGCTCCATGGCTCCTTATGAGCCTAAATGACAATAGGTAACTAAGAAAAGATGCATATATTATTTGTATTGAGAGTGGCTATACAAACTTTGATGATAGGTTTGCAGAATGCTAAAAATTAAACTTTTTTGTACCTATTTCTTTTGGCAAAACAAAAAATAGTGAGTGAGAAGCAATCATATGTTCTGATCACCAACCCATTGAAGTTAGCTAGGGAATTTATCTCAAGTCCTACAAAAATACCTAATCTTAATTTTATGCAACAAAACGTAAGAAATGACTGTTTTGATGAAAATGTACTGGTCCATGAACTTTGGAGGCTTGGTGTGAACAAAAGATGAGAAATTTCACAAGTTTCTTATTTTTTCCATGTGTAGTAGGCCTTGAACTATAACCTCATGAAAGGATTTTACAAAATGAGTGGATCTACTATGGTTTTGGAGGTTTTTTTCAAAACCTTGAAAGGACACTTTTATGTCCTGTTAGGTTACCAACCTAGTGTTAGCCGATCCCCACTTACCACCCTGTACTCACACATGCTTCATTATTTTCTAACTACTATCACATTCTTTGAACACTTAAAATTAATGGCTCCTTTTAATTTCCAACATCAACAATTCCTTACAACAAGTATTAAAAACAGTATTGAAAACATTCTTTAACAAACAACATCTTTAAACTTAAGACATGGCACTCTCATTCAAAACATTGACCATAATAACCATGACTAGTACTCTTCTTGTCTCAAGATCACTTAAGAGTGAAAAACGGAACCCATTCATGGATGGAAAAATATCGTGAAAAAGTTATGGGCACCCGTACGCCAAACCAGTTTCCCATACAACCGAGCGACTCCCCTAGGATAAGAAAATGGTATCTTAACTTATGTAGAAACATCAAGACATGATGACTGAGTAGAGACTCATTGTTCATGGGGGTGGTCGGCTTAAAAGTGGCCTATAGCCATCCCGATTCATCAAAATATACCAAGGATCAGAGGTGTCTAGAGACAAGTTGTCTTAAGAACGATCAATCATATCTTTCCTAGTTCAACAAAACTAACCAAAATATTTCTTTTCTAGCTTATCAAACAAATGCACGATATTTATTGGAAAGTATTCTTTTGTTCTTAGCCAGTTTAATATTTCCTAAGTACCTATCCCCTCCTTAACAAATGCAATGTTATAACTTAAAAAGGACTTAGGCTACTTACAAACTTAATTTATAACCAAGATCCACCTGTGATTGGTTCGAAACTTGTTGAGGCTCGGGGGCATGAACATTCTCATCCCTTGGGTGCTACTCTCTTTATTCGACTTTTTCTAATGCCTAAGCTTGTTTATTGGATTATAGTATTATAAAAAATTTATAAAAAAAATTCATTGTCAAGGGTTCTTGATACCTTAATTTAGCTATATGAATCCATGTAAAACTCCAAATTTTAAAATGCTAATTTTCCCCTTTGATTAGTGATTTTCTAACTATGTAAATGACTAAGATATTTTTATCCTATCTTCCTTGTGGTGTACTTAGGTTCTAGTAATTATCCTCTATTTTTGAGTTAATTTCTTATTTCTTTACTTTTAATTATAATCAAAATAGCTCATTTTTTACTTAATAACTATTAAAGTAATTATCTACTTAAGATATATTTATCCCAATTTTCTAACAATGTATCATAACTCTAGCGATCATCTTAGAAGTTTCTAAATAGATCTATTTATTATGCCCTTTAATTTTCTACTAAAACTAAGAAATTTAGAGCATAATAATTAGGAAACCAATTAAATTATAAAGAAATAATTATCACAAGTTTCTAACAATATAACATATCTCTTAAAATTATCTCATCAACTACCAAGCTGTTTACTGATTATCTCACTTAATTTTTTGCTAAATTATCAAAGAGCGTGAGTAATGGTAGTTAGCAAAAATAATTAACTAGATATGTATAATAATCATAGGCTTTTAACACAATAATCTACCTTTGAAAATTATTTTGATAGCTTGTAAGCTGGTTACTAATTATGTCACTTAAATTTTGGTTTTTTTTAAAAAAAAGCAATGGTAATTAGAAAAACTAATTAACTATTTATGATATAATTATCACTCCTTTTTAACACTATAATCTACCTTTAAAAAATTATTGCATCAACTTTAAAGCTGATCTACCAATTATCTTACTTAAATTCCTAATAAAATTGAGTCTTAGAGTCTATGTAAACTTGTGAAGAGTAGATGCCTATTTATAGGTTTCTATCAAGCAGGGCTGAAATTAGCAACCCTAGGCAGCCCCCCATGTCAAGGAGCACCGTCTATTGCTATCTTAGTCATTGGCAGGTTTAACAAATCCTCCCTAGCACCTGCCCAACTTGATTGTCAAATTTGCTAACTTCAGTTCACTTTAATGATTTAGTCCATGTGCTTAAAATATCTACTAGGCCATGTGAAAAGACGATGTGATTTAGTAATTATAAAGGTTTTCAACTCTTTTATTTAAGTAAAGTGGCCATGAAAACTTTCGACAAGGATTTGGAGGTCATTGATTTTTGAATTCGATTAAAAAAAATTTGGTTGAAGTAAATTTGTGCTTAAGAATCCAAAAATACCAAGTACGACTATGTTTAGGATAAGAATTTACTAGTTTGGATGTCGAGTGCTCTCAAATAAAGCTTAGGGTTCAATTTCCTACTTTCAAAAAAGGTGGAAACCTTACACCTGATGCAAAGACTACAAGAGGTGGGAGCATCCAGAGAGCTAATATGGGAAGTCATGGCTTTATACAAGATAGTAATGGGGTAGGTTGTACTCAAGAGGGCCACTGTTGGAGTGAAACAAGGATGCGCACACTCCCCTACAATGTTTGGTTTGTATGTAGATGGGTTTCAAATTTCATGGAGAGGGAGGTGATAGAGGAGCGCAACTAGCAGAGACCTGGATCACAGTACTACTACATACAAATGATATTGTGTTGATCTCAGATTTCTAGAGAGGATGCAATGACACTTGGATGCATTGTGCACTTTTTTTTAGTGATAGTGGCTTGTCAGTGAACCTTGGTAAGGCCAAAGTTGTGGTGCTAACAACACAACATAGTGGTTTGGGGAAATGCACCGACCTTTACATATGGTCAGTAGATGTTCGAGTATATAGATGCAAACACTTACCTAGGAGTGGTCTTCAATGGTTCAAGGGCAATAGAGACTAGACTGACAAGAGCATGTGCAACTTTGGGGAGCATGGAGAGGATGTGTTCATAGCTTTAGTTTGAAGAACCTCAAACAAATTTCTGTCTATTTGACACATTGGTCACTTCAGCTATACTTTATAGGGTGCAGATATGGGGACCACCACTAGACCATCATATCCAAGCTGGAAATAATGATGGATGGAGAGGTTACTAGTCTCTATGATTTCTAAGATGACTAGGGCCAGGGCGTCTATTCCGCACGAGATTATTCATGCAGAGCTCCTACTCTCTCATTGGTCATAGAGGCAATTACCA
This sequence comes from Adiantum capillus-veneris, assembly GCF_014529385.1. Lineage (NCBI taxonomy): Eukaryota > Viridiplantae > Streptophyta > Polypodiopsida > Polypodiales > Pteridaceae > Adiantum > Adiantum capillus-veneris. Next base: position 3,983,152 of record NW_028221436.1, read on the forward strand.
AATTGATCTCTTTTATACACAGTATCTAGGATCTCCCAAAGATAGATATGCTTGCGTAGATTTGGAGTCTTCTTGACAACTTGCCGCATAGGGAGACATCTCTTGTTGGTGTGCATAGATGACATCATGGTTTCAGCTACACGGATTTATTATAGATAGACTAATCCCTTTCCAATATTCACTGGATACGCACACCTTGTTCCTCACGTGGACCAAGATTACCCAACTCATTAGACAAGACTTGATTTAGGTAGACACCAAGTGGACATGGATAGATCTAGCACGAGAATATGGCATGAATATGGCTTTCTACAAAGATCATATTCTCCAACTCACAGACAATCAATATATGTGATTAGACTACCTATATGGACACTAATTTATCCCATGGGATATAATGTGCTACTGGTTAGATGTGCACATCATTGCATCAGCTAGAGATTGAGACTCGCAGATTTAGGAGAGTATCAACAGAGACCAGGATTTTTAAGTTGTGTCATATATATATATATATATAGATAGATAGATAGATAGAGAGAGAGAGAGAGAGAGAGAGAGAGAGAGAGAGAGAGAGAGAGAGAGAGAGAGAGATAGAGTTACATCACATATGTCATTGTCTAGTATACTATGAGATACGAGACCGCTTTAACTATCTATTCACAAAGGGCTTTGGACCATTGGCTAGAGTCATGATAAATCAGGATCAAAGATGCCTCGAGCTATTTTTGCAAGAGCAATACAAACACACAGAGAGAGAGTCCCTTGAGGATATTAGACAGTGGGAGACATTCACAAAGGGAGATCGTTGACTTCTTTGGAGAAGAGACTCTTCATTCAAATGATCAAGTTTCACAACAACAGACTTCAAAGTCAAGCTACAAGAGGTATATTGAATGATAAATCCATTGAGCTTGGGAGAGCTGGACGCCCACGTCTACTACGAGGGCCACTATGACATTAATGAAGGTTCCATCAAAGGATCCTCCCTATTCTAGCATGACCCCTAGGCATTCACTATGTAAAATTTCCCTATATCATATGCATTCACCAAAATAGATTAAAAGTACCCCTTATAGGCCTTATGTACACATGTTCTATAACTTTAGAGAAAAATAAAATCCCTTCTGTTGAATGCACATACTATGCTACATATACTTTAGTAAATGCCCCCTGAGCAAGACATGGGAGACATGTAGTACAACTATTTATAAAGGTGGATATTGACGATGCTCTCTAGCAAACCAATATGGTTCATCCTCATACAGTTCTTGATGTCGGACGACGTCCTTGGACTTTGATGTTTATTTTAGCTTTTTTTAATTCTTCAGCCTAGTCATTGTATTAGATCCACCACGATTGTATTTGTTTGGTCTCATAGGTCATTTTGGTCTTTTGAAGAGGTTTATTATAAAATTTCATCTCTCTCTCTCTCTCTCTCTCTCTCTCTCTCTCTCTCTCTCTCTTTCCATGTGTGTGTGTGCATCCCTACATTTGTGTGTATGTGTGTGAATGCATGTGTGTGCATGCGTCCCCCCAGTAGATTGTATCATTTTGGTCTCATATGTCATTTTGGCCCATTGAAGACTTCAATATAACATTTCATTGCATTTCATACCTCTCTCTCTCTCTCTATATATATATATATATATACACACACACACACACACACCAACGTGTGTGTGTGTGTGTGTGCATCTTTCTATGTGTTGCGTGTGTACATGCGCGGGGGGGGGGGGGGGGGGGGGGGGGGACACTTACCTTTGCTCCAATGAGAATTGCTTATTTGACACTATCACATAAGCGGCACAAAACAATTTGCAGACATCTCTAAGAGTGTTGCAAATTGCAAATTCTTGACCTTTGGAGTGACGCTTTTATAATTTTTGTGAAAAATTACAAGCATCACATAAGGGATGCCCCCTAGTTTTTACAAGCGTCACAAAAGCCAAAGCTTCTTATAGTGAACTATTGGCTTGTTCTAATCTATCCTCTTGTAGAGATCAAATAGATCTCAAAAAAATCTTGTGATTTCCTGGATAGAGTGAGATTTCGGAGTGGGATGGAGCCAAAAAGAAGTACTAGAATAAATGGCCAAGATTTTACGACACAAGCGGGACAATGCATGGTTAGTACTTACACACACACACACACACACACACAGACGTATCAGCATTGAAAAACCATTCTTTACATCCATCTCTTTCAATACCCATCCTAAAGTTTGTAGTCAATGCAATGAATACATAAATAGTGGCAATCTTGGATATAGGGCTGAATGTATCCTCATAATAAAGCCTATATATTTAAGCATAACCCTTAGCCACAAGCCTTGCCTTTGCCATCAAAATGTGCTTTAGCTTTTACATCCATTTGCATTCAATTGCATTCTTTCCCTCTTGTAATGGCACCGAATCCCACGTTACTTTTGCATCAGGGGTATTCATTTCCTCAAAAATAGATTGCCACCATTCTCATCTTTGATAGCATCTTCAAAACAAGTGGTTCCACTTCTTGTGTAATCTTCACCATATATGGAACCATCCATTTGACCAACCCAACCATGTAATGTAAATGGCCTATGAACTTTGAGAATAGCAAAATTAAAAGAATTAGAGTGATCATTTTTGTGAGATTACATTGAGAACATATAGGGTGAACTTAATTGATGGTAGCAACATGAACATAGTACTTAATTAACTTGGCATGAACAATACTTTTGCAACAGAGAGACTATTAGAGAACATGAAATAGTTGAGGACCGGATTTACTTGGAGCTATATCCCCCCTCCAAAAGGTGTTTGTATAATAGATTCTCCCATCAAGAGAGACTTGTTACAATACAATCTGTGTTCCTTGTGACCTTGGTGATGCTATGAAGATGGAAAGCTTCATGCATCACGAGCATAACATAAACTTTGCAAAAAGCATTAACCATCCCAAGGCCTCAAACACCTTCGAAGATGGAGAGAGATAGCGGGGAATAAGGGTAGGGAAGAGGAAGAAGAATCATCCATAGGAGAAAGAAATAGTTCCTCACTTATCATCACTCTTCCTTGCTTAGCATAGCATAATAGAATATAAATGAAGATGAAGAAGATGGGAAGCTTAACCATTGAATCATGTCTCTTGGTTGGATTTTCATTCCATAGCCAAGAGTGTTGGTGTAAGCTCTCCACTTCTCAATAAGCTTGGAGAAGGAGATGGACTCAGGGGGTTCACTATATGTAAACTATCTATACAACGTGCGTTCAAAGGGTATTTAAAAACCCCTTATCTGTGAATCTTGAACTAATAAAACAACCCCTCTTTATTTATGAACTTACGGGTTTTTTTCCAAAGTGCAATAAAAAAACCCAATAATTAAATATATTTATGTAAATTTACCCAAAATTTTTGAGTTAAAAAACCCCTCCTGTTGAACTTCATGGTATACTTACATACATAGAGGTGGACCCCTCGAGGAGATGGAGCTCTTGCACTTTGCACTCCACACAATGAGAGAATGTGTATGTGTGTGTGGGAGAGTATACCCCCCTCTCATGCTTGGTCTACGTTTCTTAGCGGGTAGAGGATCTCTTTTCACCCTACGACACCATTCCAGAATGGATGAATAGTCCATTTGGTGCTTGGGAGATGTAGCTGCTGTGCTGCAAGCATGTTTGCCTCTTCAGTCCATATCATACTCTCCAAGTAGAGTGACAAATTCTACTTGGTTTTTGAGTGACTTTTTCATCACAAACATGATTCTAAGCATGCATACTATTTAAATTTGTGCACAAAAGAGGATTAGTCTTATAGGACAAAAACATTATTCATTTAGAAAGCATTTACATTTGCTTACTCTAGTGCAACATTGTAAGCATTGACAAGTTTCATACTATCCTTAAGCTGTATTACTTACATCCATTTAGCATCTTCAAATGGATAAATTTTGAACTTAATAAGATACCGTTGGAGTAATAGAGTAACAAAGGCTTGTCCCTTGAAAGTTGTGTGAGCCGTTACAATATCTCCCATCTCGAAAGCTTGAATGCCCAACTTGGTGGCAACTCCATTGATATGAAGGTGTGAGTAGAGCCAGGGTCAAACAAGATGAAGGTGTCATGCTCCCATACCTTTGCCCAAGCATAGGAGAGAGATGATCCTTTGCAATGAGTATCCTCTTTGGAGCTTCGATGGTGGAATCCCTAGGAGTCTCATTGCGAGAATTTTTCTTGGGGCAAGAACGATAGCCATGCCCTTGCTCCCCACACTTAAAACAATTATGGTCCTGCAAAAAGCTTCAAGATCTTCACGAGAGAGTTTGTTTTTACTTGTAAACTCCCTTCTCCTTGGACCTAATTTTGTTGTTGTAGGAAGTGTCTGGGAAGAATTTTGAGCATTGGTTTTCCCCTTTGCATCATCTTTGTTTTTGTTTTCCATGGATTTGACATTCCGTCCAGCCCCTTTTTGAAAATTGATGCGGGAAGAAACCATGATGTGGTGGATTACTTTGGTGATAGAACCAGGCCATTTGGAGTTGACATACTCAAACATTTCTCCAGGTAATCCCCCACAAAATTGTTGCTTTTTTCTCGGCAAAGTCTATCTTTTGTAAGACAATAGCCTTGAGATGTAGATCCCAAAACTTATCCACATATTTGTGAATAGATTCATGTGAGAGAAGCTTCAAACTACACCATTCAATAAGTAGTTTTTTCCTTTGCATCACTTGCAAGGAATTGATTCATGATGGTAACTTGTAGAGTTTTTCCATGTCTTTGGGGTTTCACCATTGCCACAAAGGCTAGCCCACCATTGACGAGCCGATTTCTAGAAGTGCATAGCTACATGGTGTAGCTTGGGGGACTCCGTGAAGCCCTCGTTTCCAAAGGCCGCATCAAATTGTTGGATAAAGGCCAATACTTTGTCGCTGGCACCAAAGGTGCCATTATATGTGAGAAAAGAGATACTCTTTCCTCCTCTTTGAAATTCTGGAGATTTTTTTATCTTTGCCATGCAAGGTATGATTTGTGATGTCCTCCCTTCTTGTATTCTCTAGGAGAATAGCCATAGCTTTCCTCGGGAGAGGAGGAAGGTGAAGAAGAAGGAAAAGAGGGTGACCTCTTTCTTGACCTTTTCTTCCTTTGTTTCCTCTCTTCAATTTCAGAGTGACGAGGAGAAGGACTGTGTGTTGACCATTTCCTCATGGGATAAGTTGGTGATCGTCTAGACCTATGTTCTCGTGGAGCCACATCTTCAGAGGAACTTAGAGATTCACTACTTTCTTGCTTTGGATTCCTCCTCTTGTATGGGGGAGGTCTTCTTTTTGGGGGTCTCATCAATATGCCTCCTAAGCTCTCTCTCCTACTCGAGAGAAAGGGAAATCCCATAAGCACGAAAGCAATGTCTTTGATACCAATGTAATGGAAATGACCTATGAACTTTGAGAATAGCGGCATTAAGAGAATTTGAGTGAGCATTTTTGTGAGATTATTTTGATAACATATAGGGTGAACTTAATTGATGGTAGCAACATAAACATAGTAATTAATTAACTTGGCATGAACAATACTTTTGCAAGAGAGAGTATTAGAGAACATGACAATAGTTGAGGACCAAATTTACTTGGAGCCGTCCCCCCTCCAAAAGGCGTTTTTATTATAGATTCTCCCATCTAGAGAGACTTGATACAATACAATATTTTTGTTCCTTGTGACTTAGGTGATGCAACAAAGATGGGAAGCTTCATGCATCACAAGCATACCATAAAATTTTCAAAACGCATTAACTATACCAAGCCTCAGTCCAAGGCCTCAAACACCTTCAAAGGTGGAGAGAGCTAGTAGGAAATGAGGGTAGGGAAGAGGAAGAAGAATAATCCATAAGAGAAAGAAATAGTTCCTCACTTATCATCACTCTTCTTGCTTAGCACAGCATAATAGCATAGTAATGAAGATGAAGAAGATGGAGAGCTTAAGCATTGAAGCATGGCTCTTGGTTGGATTTGCATTCCATAGCCAAGAGTGTTGGTGTAGGCTCTCCACTTCTCAACAAACTTGAGAAGGAGATGGAGCTCTTGCACTTTGCACTCCCCACAATGAGAGAATGTGTGTGTGTGTGTGGAGAGTATACCCCCTCTCATGCTTGGTCCACCCCTCTCTCTCTCTCTCTCTTTCTCTCTCTAAAGTAATATTTAAATATATCATTTGGGACATGTTTCCTCTTTTTCCTCTTTGAGATAAAGAACTTATTTATTTATTTTTTATGCATCTAAATTCTCATTGAACCCCTTTAAAGCCTATCCAATAGGATTCAAGCACATCATAAGCGCCACATGTGGAGAATTTTTTGAACATGTGTCTTTTATGCTTCTTAAATCATTTCATTTGAATTGAATACTTCAAGCACTTAGTCAATCAAGCATGTGTCTATTATGCTTCTTAAGTCATTTGATTTGAATTGAATACTTCAAGCACTTGGTCAATCAAGCATGAGAACGTTGATGCCTCTTAAGAGTTTATCTTTGAATTGAACATTTCAATTTTAGTTATTTTAAGCATAAAAATCACCTCAAGCTTTGGGCAAGGTTCCTACAAAAATTTTAAGCACTTTAGTTAGCAAGCTATGAAGCACCTCATGCTTGTGTAGGGTTCCCACCTCAAGGTCATCCCTAGCTTGCCTAAGATCAAATGACTTTTTAACACCAAATTTTGGAGGTTTTAATGAAGCTGACCCTAAGGTCTTTAAGCTCCATTAGGTAGAATTTCTCTTTAACATACCATCTCTCATTTGGACCCCTTTAATCTTGCCCCTTGTTGAGACAAATCCATAAGCACATGTCTGAATTCTAACCCTTGTTCCCGTTTATTCTCCCACATTAAATGATCACTTAAAATGAGAAAATCATTTGGGTTGGTTAGATATTAGACTTTATGACATTACCTCTCTCTTGAAATCATAGTCGTCCTTGACTATGAGGTAGAAGAAATAAATTCCTAGTCATTAGTCTACATTTCTTAGCAAGTAGAGGA